>NC_051425.1:14372104-14387104 GCF_015228065.2 Penaeus monodon | reverse complement strand
TCTAAAATCTTGGCAGTCCAGCCCGAACCAGCCAGGCTCCCGGGAGGGCGAGAAGCTGCGGCTCGAGATTTCGGTTCGTGAATTCGGTTCGAGATTTCGATTCGAGATTTCAGTTCGAGATTGCGGGGTCTGGAATTCGGTTCGAGAATCCGGGTTCTGGAATTTGGTTGTTGATTTCGGTTCAAGATTTCGGCTCGAGAATTCGGGTTCTGGAATTCGGTTCGAGAATTCAATTCCCAGATCTCGACTTGAGAATTCTTCGAGTTCAAATGATTTGGTTCGAGACATCGAGTCGAGATATCGTTTGGGGGTTTCAGTTCCAGAGGACGGTTCGAGACATCGGTTCGAGACATCGGTTCGAGAAAGGAAGGAAGAGGGAGAAAAAAAGAGAGCAAAGAAAGAGAGAGAAAAGGAAAGAGAGAGAGAAAAAAAGTGAATAAATGCGTGATGTCGACCTGTATCTTTTGGCAAATAACGAAATATAAACTTTTTCTTATTCCCCTTTTCTTTTGGCAAATAACGAAATATAAACTTTTTCTCATTCCCCCCAAAAATCTTTCTAAAATCTTGGCACTCCAGCCCGAACCAGCCAGGCTCCCGGGAGGGCGAGAAGCTGCGGCTCGAGATTTCGGTTCGTGAATTCGGTTCGAGATTTCGATTCGAGATTTCAGTTCGAGATTGCGGGGGGGTCTGGAATTCGGTTCGAGAATCTGGGTTCTGGAATTTGGTTGTTGATTTCGGTTCGAGATTTCGGCTCGAGAATTCGGGTTCTGGAATTCGGTTTGAGAATTCAATTCCCAGATCTCGATTTGAGAATTCTTCGAGTTCAAATGATTTGGTTCGAGACATCGAGTCGAGATATCGTTTTGGGGTTTCAGTTCCAGAGGACGGTTCGAGACATCAGTTCGAGACATCGGTTCGAGAAATGAAGGAAGAGGGGGGAAAAAGAGAGCAAAGAAAGAGAAAAGGAAAGAGAGAGAGAGAAAAAAAGTGAATAAATGCGTGATGTCGACCTGTATCGCATCAAGAAGAAAAAAAGCAAAAAGGCTCCTGGTTTGGCGGTGGGGGGGGGGGGTATGTCGGTCGGTCGGTCGGTCGGTCGGTCGGGGGCAGTGACGGATGGCTTAGCCCATCGTCGTGATTAACCTGGCTCCGAAATTCGATAATTATCTGTGTCCATCGCCATGATAGAAGGTTTTCGGCGGAGGAAAAGTGGAAGAGGAAGAGGAGGAGGAAGAGGAAGAGGAAGAAGAAGAGGAAAAAGAAGAGGAAAAAGAAGAGGAAAAAGAAGAAGAGGAAGGAAGAAAAGGAGGAAGAGGAAGAGGAGGAGGAGGAGGAATAGTAATAATAAAAAGAAAGGCTAGAAAGAAGAGCAAAATGATATCAAGAGGAACGAAAAATAGAAAAAAAATATATATTTCTAATAATGGAGGGAGAGGGAAGAAGACAGATAAAGTAAAGGGGGAAGAGGGGAGTTTCGCACTACGAAAGGGATTAAGGAACGAAGTAAAAAAAAAAAAAAAAAAAAAAAGAGTGTGTTTGTGTGTGTGTGTGTGTTTGAGAGAGATATTAGAGAGAGAGAGAGAGAGAGAGAGAGAGAAGAGAGAGAGAGAGAGAGTGTGTGTGTGTGTGTGTGTGTGTGTGTGTGTTTGAGCGTGTGTGATTGTTTGAGCGTGTGTGTGTGTGTTTGAGCGTGTGTGTGTGTGTGTGTAATCCTGGTTGCGAAGGGGACGGGAAACGGCCTCCTAGGTCAAGGTCAGAAGCGAGGTCGTTTATTAGACTAAAGGATGGCCGATGAATTTCTCGAGGGCGGGGGGGGGGGTAGGAGAGAGGGGGGTGGAAGGAAGAGGAGGTGGGGAGAAGGGAGGAAGAGAGGAAGGAGGGATGGGAGAGAGAAGGGAAGGAAGGATGGGAGAGAGAAGGAAGGGTGGAAGAGGGGAGGAAAGAGGGATGGAGAGGAGTTTGAAAGGGTGGAAGAGGAAAAGGGGAGGGGGGAAAGTGTGGGAGGGAAGGAAGGGGAGGGAGGAGGGAAGGGATGGGAGTGAAGGAAGGGGTGGAAGGAGAGGAGAAGGGGTGGGAGGGGGGAAGGGGGAGGGAGGAATATAAGTGATAAGGAGAGGAGGGAAAGAAGGGATGGGAAGAGAGGAGAGGGGAGGGGTGGGGAGGGGGAAAGGGGAGTGAAGGAGGAAAGGAAGGAGATGTATGAGGGTGAGGGGAGAGGGAGGGGAGGGCAAAGGAGGATGGGGAGAGGGAGACTTACAGGAGGTTAGGAGAGGGAAGGGAGGGAGGGGAGAGAGAAAGTGGAGTAGGGGGAGGGGAAGGAGTGGAGGGAAGATGAATGAGGTTGGGGGGAGAGGATGGAGGAGAGAGAAGGAGAAGGAGACACACGAGAATTAGAGTGAAAGAGCGGAAGCAAGAGAATGGAGGGAGGAGAGGAAAGAATACATGGCGTGTAGAGAGATGAGGAAGGAAAAGAGGGAAGGAGATGCACGAGGGTGGGGTAGGGGAGGGAGGGGAGGGAGGGGCGGAAAGAGAGAAATACGCAAGAGGAGGGGGGGGCGGGATTTATCGGTAGCGGCAGATATTTTAGGGAGGAAAAGAAGAGAGGGATGGAGAGAGGAAGAGAGAGACCGATACATTGATGAGAATGAGAGAGAGAGAGAGAATGAGAGAAAGAGAGAGAGAGAAAATCAGAGAGAGAGAAAATCAGAAAAGAGAGAGAGAGAGAGAGGAGAGAGAAAGATAGAGATAGAAATAGAGATAAAGAGAAAGAGAGAGAGAGAGGGGAGGGAGGGCAGAGGGGAGAGGGGGAGAACGTGCGTGCGCTAATCTGTATGTGCGAGCGCTAGTGTGTGTTTTTGAATGATGATGAATAACCTCCCCCCCCCCTCACTAGCTAGAAGCAATGGGGTTTCATATCGTTATTAACTTTTTTTATGGATCTTTCATTTGATGAACTCTCGATGATTGACAGCAAGTCATTAACGATTGAACCTTTTATCCCCCCCTCTCTCTTCTCTCTCTCTCTCTCTCTCTCCCTCTCTCGCGCTCTCTCTCTCTCTCTCATCCTCTCGTCTCTCCTCTCTCTCTCTCTCTTCTCTCTCTCTTTTCTCTCGTCTGTCTCTCTCTCTCTCTCTCTTCTCTCTCTCCTCTCTCTCCTCTCCTCTCTCTCCTATCTCTCCTCTCTCTCTCTCTTCTTAATCTCTCTCCTCCCTCTCTTGCCCACCTCTCTCGCCCCCCCTCCTCCCCCCTCCCCCTCCCCCCTCCCACCCCCTCCCCCCCTCTCTGGTCCCCCTCTCCCCTCCCCACTCTCCTCCCTCCCTCCCTTCTCCCTGTCCTCCCTCTTTTCTCCTTTCCCTCATTCCACATCCTCATTCCACACATTATCCAAACAGCTTTCCGTCAATTTATGTCTCGTCTCGTGGTCTCGTCCTCCCTCTCTTAACTCTCTTTCCAACCGTTTCTTTCTCCTCTCATTCTCTCTCGCCTTCTCTCCGTCTCTCCTTCCTTATTCACAACTGTGCCTCTCTCCTTTCCCTCCTTCGCTCTTTTTCCCTCTCTTCCCTTCCTCTGTCCCTGTCCTGCTTCCATCTCTCCCTAACCTTCCCCTCCCTCTGCGCCCCCCCTTCTCGATCCCTGCCCTCATCCCTCTCTCCTGCCCCCCTCCCTCTCGTTTCCCTACCCTCCCTCCCTATCCCTCTCTCCCCTCCCCCCCATCTCCCTGTACCCCCTCCCTCTCCCTCCCCTCCCTATCACACCCTCCCTCCCTCTCTCCCTGCCCTCCCTCCCTCTCTCCCTGCCCTCCCTCCCTCTCTCTCTACCCTCCCTCGCTCTCTCCCTACCCTCCCTGCCCTCTCTCCCCTGGCCTGCCCTCACCTCCCTCTCTCCCTGACCTCCCTCCCTTCTCGTCCTTGCCCTCCCTCCCTCTCTCCTCTCGCCTGCCCTCCCTCCCTCTCTATCTCTCTGCCCTCCTTCCCTCTCTCCCTGCTCTCCCTCCCTCTCTCCCTGCTCTCCCTCCCCTCCTTCCCTCCCCTTTTCTCCTACCTTCCATCCCTCCACCCCGTCCCCCCAGTCCCTCCATCTCCCCTTTCCCCCCCCTCCCCCCCCCCCACCCCCCCCCATCATCACTAAATAAATCACGAGAAATTCCTCGAGACCATATATCGGATTGTTTTTTGGGGTCGAACTGATCACAGCTTGTTTGCCGTCAGGATTGCATGACGCCATCACCCTTCTTTGCATCCCTCCCTCCCTCCCTCCCTCCCTCCCTCCCTCCCTCCCTCCCTTCTCTACTCTGCTCTACTCTGCTGTGCTCTATTCTGTTGTAGTCTACTCTGTTCTACTCTACTTTGCTCTACTCTTTTCTACTCCTGTTCTGTTCTGTTCTACTCTGCTCTGCTATATTGTACTCTACTGTGCTCTATTCTGTTCTGCTTTATTCTGCTGTGTTCTGCTCTTGCTCTTTTCTGTTCTACTTTAATCTATTTTATTCTATTCTGCTCTACTCTGCTCTATTCTACTCTGCTGTGTTCTACTCTGCTCTACTCTGCTCTGCTCTTTTCTGCTCTACTCTGCAATCTGTTTTTTTTTCTACTTGTCTTCCATGCTGAGTTTTTTTTTTCAGTCCGGATTAAGTAATTTCTGAGTAATTTCTTTATATGTTGATTTGTTTGTTTATTAATTATATTCAATTGCTCTTTATTTGTGATTTATTTCCCTGTTGTCCGTGGATGACGTCATCATCTCCATCTTCACTCGGTCCGTTTTCGTTTAAATTTCAGTTCGTATAGCTCTCTCTCTCTCTCTCTCTCTCTCTCTCTCTCTCCCTCTCTCTCTCTCTCATCTCTCCTCTCTCCTCATCTCCTCGCCTCATCTCTCTCGTCGCATGTCTCTCAAAATCCTTGCTCTCACCCCCCTCATTCTCTCGTCTGGCTCTCCGCTGCTCCTCTCTCCTCGTCCCCCCCCTCTCATCCCCGTCCTTCCATCTTCTCCTCTCTCTCTCCCTCTCGTCCCTCTCCTCCTCTCTCCACCCCTCTCTCTCCTCTCTTCCTCCCTCTCTCCTTTCTCGGCATCTCCCGTCCCCCTCTGTCCTCCTCACTCATGCTCTTCTCTCTCTCTCTCTCTCTCTCATTCTCTCGTCCCTCTCGTCTCTCCACCTCTCTCTCCCTCATCACCCTCTCCTTCCCTCTCCCTCTCCCTGCTCCCTCTTCCCCTCCTCTCCCTTCTTTCCCTTCCGTCTTCTTTTCCCTCCCTTTTCCCTCCCCCCTCCTCCTCTTTCCCTTTCCCTCTTTCCCCTTCTACCCTCCCCCCTCACTCCTCCTTCTCTCCCTGCACCCTCTCGTCATCCCTCCTCTCTCCCCACTCTCTCTCTTCTCTCTCTATCTCCCTCTCGTCTCTCTCTCATCTCTCTCTCTCTCCCCCCCCCCCCCCCCCCCCCGTCCTCCTCCGTCTCTCGTCTCTCCTCTCTCTGGTCATCTCCGTCTCTCTCTCTCTTCTCTCTCTCCCTCCCCCCTTCTCATCCCCTCTCTCCGTCTCTTATTTTCTCTCTCTTCTTCCTCCTCGTCTCCTCTCTCTCTCTCTCTCGTCTCTGCTCTCTCTCCCTCCTCTCCGCATTCATCCTCTCTCTCTCTCTCTCTCTCTCTCCTCCTCTGCTCTCATCTCTCTCTCTCCGGCTCCATCTCTCTCTCTCTCTCCTCCTCTCTCTCTCAGTCTCTTCTCATCCCTTCTCTCCTCTCTCCTCTCCTCTCTCTCTCTCTCTCTCTGTGTCTCTCTCCTGTTTTCTCCCCTTCTATTCTCTTTCTTTTCCTCTCGAAAGAAGCGAGAGGGAAAGAAACTACGATAAAGATGACAAGTAAGAGGAAGGAGGAGGAGGAAGCGAAGACAGAGATAAAGAAATGGGGAAGAAGGTCGTTGGTAATGAACAGTGGGCGTGGCGAATGGGCGTGGCGGCTGCATTAGAACTCGGGTTGCAGGATTTTTTTTCTTTTTCTTTTTCCGTTTTTTTTTTCTAGTTTTCCTCTAATTCCTTAATTATCCTTTCCCTTTTATGTATTTATTTATTCATTTATTTATTTTTTCTTGGGTAGGTATGTTTACTCTTATCATTTCCTTGACTAATTAGATTTTGCAGATAAGGTTGTGGGCGAATCATAAAAAGCAATTTAAGACTCAATGCACGATTTGCATTAATTAGCGGAAGGCGAAGGTGTGTATGTGTGTGTGTGTGTGTGTGTGTGTGTGTGTGTGTGTGTGTGTGTGTGTGTGTGTGTGTGTGTGTCTATATGTGTTTGTATGTATGTATGTATGTATGTATGCATGCATTCATATATATCTGTGGATATAATTTCTCGCACGTGAGCATATTCATTCATTCATCTAAGTACATTCACGTGATCACACAATATATACCTGTCATGCACTTTTGTGATGACCCATTCATCAAAACGTACAAATAGCAGTTGAATAAAGACAGCTACTGAAAAATAATATCCACGTGGCATAGTTAATTAGAAATCGGTTGGATCAAGTTAGAGAAAAGGTATTGGAGTGTGACGCGTGAGGAGCAAATAGTGAGTGAATGAGAGAAGGGAGAGAGGGAGGGAGGGAGGGAGAGAAGGGAAGGAGGGAGAGAAAGGAAGAGAGAAAGGGAAGGAGGGAGAGAAGGGGAGAGAAAGGGAAAGAGGGAGAGAGGGGAAAAAGGAGGGAGAGAGAGGGAAGGAGGGATAGAGAGGGAAGGAAGGAGGGAGAGGGGAGGAGAGAGAGGGGGAGAGGGAGAGGGAAAGAGAGGGAAGGAGGGAGAGAGGGAGAGGGGGAGAGGGAGAGGGGGAGAGGGGGAGAGGGAGAGGGAGAGGGAGAGGAGAGGGAGAGGGAGAGGGAGAGGGAGAGAGAGAGAGAGAGAGAGAGAGAGAGAGAGAGAGAGAGAGAGAGACAGACAGACAGACAGACAGACAGACAGACAGACAGACAGACCCGGGAACAAGAGAGCGAGAGCGGGAATGAGAACGAGGGAATGAGAGCGAGAGAGAGAGAGAGAGAGAGTCAGGAACACAAACACAAAGTTCCGATATCTCCACAGTGCCACTCTCCACACGAATCATTGACGTCAAAGGGAAACGCACATAGACAAAAAGAAAGACAAGGAGAAGCCAAAACAGATAAAAAAAGAGTCATAGACGAAAGCTAGGGGCAAATAAAAGGTACAAGCATAAGGCATTAAAAAAAACGAAGCAAAAGGCACTAGCGAAACCTACAAGTAGAATACCAAACGATGAAAAAAATATCAATAAAGGGCAAGACACGAGCAAAAGACCCAAACAAAAGACATTCAAAAACGAAGGTAAAATAGAGAAAATGACACAAACAAATGGCACGAGCAAATGGCACGAGCAGGAAGCCAAACACAAGACAATAAGAAGCAGAAACAAAGCCAACAAATAAAGACGAGACACAAGCAAAAGACCCAAAGAAAAGGCATTCAAAAACGAAGCCAAAATAGAGACAATGACACAAGCAAAAGGCACAAGCAGAAAACCACACACAAGACAAGGCAACAAATAAATACAAGGCACAACCAAACGACACAAGCAAAAAAAAATAATGATAATAATAAATATATAAATGAAAAATAAATAAAAACAAAGCCAAAATGAAGACAAGACGCAGGCAAATGACACAAGCAAGAGGCACAAACACAGGACAAGCAGAAGCAGAGGCCAACGAATAAGGACGAGACACAAGCAAACGGCACACGCAAAAGGCACGAGGCTTTGGCACCAGGAGCCGGCGACCAGACCAGGAGAGGCCATTAGCAGATTGCCCCCAAGTGGACCCGGTTGTGCGGAAGCCAAGGGGGGTAGGGGGGAAGGGAGGGGAGGGAGAAGGGTTAAAGGGGCAGCGGTAGAGGGGAGGGGGAGGGTTAAGAGGAAGGGGTGAGAGGAGGGTAGGGTATAAGGAAGGGTGAAAGGGGGCAGGAGTATGTGGGGGGGGGGTATTAAGAGGTAGGGGTAGGTAGGGGACCTAAGGGGGGGGGGTGCAGGAAGGAAGGAGTAGGAGTCAAGGCAATACGAAAATAGGAGCAAAAGGACCTTGGGGTGAGGGGAAGAGGGGAGGGAAAAAGGAATGGGAAGAGGGGAGAGGAGAAGGAAGGGAAAGAGGGGAGGGAAAAAGAATGGGAAGAGGGGAGGGGAAGAAGGGAGGGTAAAAAGGAAGAGGAAGAGGGGAGGGGGAGGGGAAAAGGAAGGGGGGAAGGGGAAAAGGAAGGGAAGAGGGGAGGGAAAAGGAAGGGGAAGAGGGGAGGGAAAAGGAAAAGGAAAAGGGGCAGGGGTACGGCAGCGCTGCAGAGGGGAATTAAGCCTTTGTCAAATGTTCGGATTTAATCCCCCCTTCGTCTCGACAGGTCAGCGGCGGCGTCTTCGGCTTCGTATTCTTAATTAACTCTTGATGTTTCGAGAACGTTCCTCAGGATTATTATTGTTGTTGTTTGCTTGTTATATTTTATGTTTTTGTTTTGTTTTGTTATATTTGATGTTTTTGTTGTAATTGTTTTTGTTGTTGTTTTGTTTGTTTTGGCCCTTGTGATGGGACTGGTCGGCGGTGCTCGTTGTATTTTTTTATTTGTATTTGTTTTGTTTAATCTATATTATTCGTTTATCTTGTTTGTTGTTGTTGTTTTCTGTCAGCGTAATTTGGATTTGATTTATTTTTTGTAAGATGGTTAAGGAAGGGGTAGGAAATATATTTGAATTTTCAGCATTTATTGTGGCATCGTTATCTGCAACACGAAGTACTATGACAAATACGCACGCACGCACACACGCACGCACTCAAGCACGCACTCAAGCACGCAACCCTTCTTTCTGTACACGCACACTTACACAACTTAATATATAAAAGGTGGTGGCGGAAGAGGAGGAGGAGGAGGAAGAGATGGAAGAAGAGGAGGAAGAGGAAGAGGAAGAGATGGAAGAAGAGGAGGAAGAGGAAGAGGAGGAAGAGAAGGAGGAGGAAGAGGTAGAAGAAGAGGAAGGTAAAGGAAGAGGAAGAGGAAGAAGAGGTGGAAGAAGAGGAGGAAGAGGAAGAAGAAGAGGTGGAAGAAGAGGAGGAAGAGGAAGAAGAAGAGGAAGATACAGGAAGAGGAAGGGGAGGAAGAACCGGGGGGGGGGGGGGTTAAAGAAGAGAGGCCGGAAGTGAATATTAGAAGACTGAAGTCCGGCCGACATGAGTTAATCGCCGCGCCATGAGAGTCGGCGGCGCGTTGATGGCGGCCCATCGGTCTCGCGCCTCACGCCGTCCGTAGGGGGAGGGGAAAGGGGAGGGAGGGGAAGAGGGAGAGAAAGGGGAAGGGAAGGGGGGAGGGAGGGGAGAGAAAGGGGAAGGGAAGGGGGGAGGGAGGGGAAGGGGAGAAAAGGGGAAGATAGGAAGGGTGGGAAAGGGGGAGAGGGAGGGCAATGAGGGCAAAGGGGGAGAGGGAGGGGAATAGAGGAGAGGGGGAGAGGAATGAGGAAGATGGGGAAATAGGAGCCTCTCTCTCTAACTCGGGGATAGAAAGAGGGAGGAGAGAGGGTAAGAGGGAGGGCAACGGGGGAGAGAGAGAGGTAGAATTGGTGGGGGGAAGGGGAAGGAGAATGCGGGAGAGGGAGGGGGGGGAAGGGTGATGGAGTATATCTGCGGAGGGAGTTGGGAATGGAGAGAAGGGTAGAGAAAAGAATAATAATAAAGAAGAACGAAGAAGAAGAAGAAGGCGAAGAAGAAGACGAAGAAGAAGAAGAAGAAGAAGACGAAGACGAAGACGAAGATGAAGAAGAAGAAGAAGAAGAAGGAAGAGGAGGATGCTGTGTCTCCTCTCGATGATAAGAAGGGGCATCTTCTGGTGGGGAGGAGATGTCTTCCGTTGGAGAAGGGGGGGGGGAGGGAGAGGTCAGTCTTGGCTAAACTTTCGCCAATTTCGTGGTGGCGTTGAATCAGCTGCTTTTGTAGTTTCTGTTGGCTCGCTGTAGGTGTTGATAATATTTTTTCTTTAATTTTTCCTTCTTTCGTTCTTTTAACATTCGCGAGTTCTTTTTTTTTTTTTTTTTTTACAAATCTTCGCTAGTTACAGATAACAACAGTTCTTCGCACGCGACTGATAGCACGTCCTCTAAACGATCGGACATGCTATCGTGTTGATAAGATTATTTTAAAGAAATATACTTATTGCGTGTACAATGTCTTAAAATTTTCGGAGAGAGAAAGGTTGATGATTTAAGGAAGCCTTTTTTTTTTGTCACTCTACAGCAAGGGTTGTTGGTTGCTACTGCCACCTTTGAATGCACAGTGCCAACAGATGACATCTGTGGAAGAGATTGTGCCCACATTTACCACCTTTTGAAGAAATGGTGCCAAAATTTTGCCTCTTATTGAAGAAATGGTGCCAAAATTTGCCTCTTATTGAAGAAATGGTGCCAAAATTTGCCTCTTATTGAAGAGATGGTGCCAAAAGTTGCCTCCTATTCAAGAAATGGTGCCATCAGTTGCCATGTGTTGAGTTCGCGCTGCCAACACCTGCCACCTATTAAACACACGGTGTCAACAATTTTCACCATTTTTCCTCGTCTCCTCTGTTGCCATAATCACTAACATACTTTTTTTTTAAATCTGCGGCTGTGGCCAGGGGTAGGGAGTGGGGGAGGAAGAGGGAGGGTGGGGTGGAGGGGGGAGGAGGGAGTGGAGGGAGGGAGGGAGGAGGGAGTGGAGGGAGGGAGGGTGGGGTGGAGGGAGGGAGGAGGGAGTGGAGGGAGGGCGGGAGGAGGGGATAGGTTTAATTGGAAGGCGCACATCTGTTACGGTGTGTGTGTGCGTGTGTGTGTGTGCGTGTGTGTGTGTGTGTGTGTGTGTGTGCGTGTGTGTGTGTGTGTGTGTGTGTATGTGTATGTGTATGTGTGTGTGTGTGGTGCGTGCGTGGTGCGTGTGTGTGTGTGTGTGTGTGTGTGTGTGTGTGTGTGTGTGTGTGTTTACTTGTGTGTGTGTTTACTTGTGTGTGTGCTATTATTTTATACGTGAGCGTGTGTGCGTATTTGCTTGCGTGTGTATCTACGTGCGTATGTATTCGCTTGCGTGTGCACACTTATACATACGTACATACTCATTCCCTCGCGTGTGTAAGTGAACGTTCACGAATTTTATACGTCGATCTCCAAACATGTATACGTATATGTATGAGTTCGTGTATGCATGTATGTGTACGTCTGTGTATGCGGAGAGGAGAGGAGGGGGAGGGGGATGGGAGAGGAGGAGGGGGGGAGATGGGAGAGGAGGAGGAGGAGGAGGGGGAGGGGGATGGGAGAGGAGGAGGAGGGGGGAGAGATGAGAGAGGAGGAGGGGGAGGGGGTCCTTATGTCAGTGGAGGGTCTGTTTGTTTTTGTCTCCATTTGTGTGTTTGTTTGTTTTTTTCCTTCAGGGTAGGGTGTCGGTGCGTCTTTTTTTATATATGTTTGTTTGTTTGTCGGCGCGACGATGTTGGCAGGTGAGATTGATTTATTTCTATTTTTCATTTTTTACGATTTGATTCATTGTTTTATTTTATTATATTATTTTTTATCTTTTATTTACCATTATTGTTATTTTAATGTATAAAACTGGCGAGCGAGGGTTGAAAAGTGATATTTCTTAACAGCAAAAGAAGATTTAAAGACTAAGTATAAAGAGAGAGACTCAATTTCGATAACGTTGCTGGATGTTGTGGTCAGCGATAATATTAATTAATAATTAATTAAATGGATGATGATTCTCGCGCTCGGCCATCTGTCAACCGCAGAACCGCCTTCGTTATGCGTTTTGCGGTGTTTATTATCAGTTGCTAGTCTCCCGTAAATATATATATTTTTTTTACTTTTTTATCTTTTTTCTTTTTTCTTTGTCTTTTTTTTCTTTTTTCTTTGTCTTTTATTCTTTTTTTTTCTATTGTTGTATCTATTTCCTTCTTTTATCTCCGTTTTCCTCTTTCATCGCCATTCATCTCTTATTTTTCTTCATCTATCTCTCCCCTTTTTTCTTATTTTATTATTTTTTTTTTTCTCTTCATTTTTTTTTTCTCAAAATCTTTTCTTCTTTATCGTGTTTTTTTTTTCCTTCTACTTTTTCTCCAGTTTACGGATGTCTCAGGCTCGCCAGGTGACTGTAATGGCCGGTTTAATGGGGAGGGGGGGGGGTTGGGTGGGAGGGGGGGAGGGGGTTGGGGTTAGGGAGGGGGGTTGGGGGTTAGGGAGGGAGAGGGATGGGGGTTAGGGAGGTGTGGGTTGGGTGGGGTTGGGGGTTAGGGAGGTGTGGGTTGGGTGGGGTTGGGGGTTAGGGATGGAGAAGGGTTGGGGTTGTGTCGAATTTAGGAATGATGAAGAGGGAGAGCTGGAAGGGAAGACGGACAGACAGACACACAGATCAGGCAAACGGACACCACACAAACATACACACGCACACACACGCACACACACACACACACACACACACACACACACACACACGCAAACACACACACACACACACACACATAGACAAACACACAACAAACACACACAAAAACAAACAGACAGACAGACAGACACAAACAGACAGAGTGAGTGCGGGGCAGAAGGGCCGCAGTGGCATTAGCGCGTGGCGTGTGTGGCATCATAGCCGACCACAAATAATAATAATGGAAAAAAAAATGAAAATAATATAAAATCGAGATGTAGCGATTTTTTTTTTATATAGTATTGATAATTTGGAAATTTATTCTAACGGCTTCATGATTTTGTTTGTTTGTTTGTTTGTTTGTTTGTTTTGTGTCTGCCCAACCTGTTTTTTTTATTTTTTGTGTTGGAGCTTTGTCGTTTATTTATCTCTTTTTGTTTGTTTATTTATTTATTCTTATTTATTTATTTATTTACTTTCTTTGTTCATAGGAAGAGGCTGTGATTGTTGCTTTTTGTTCATGGGATGAGGGCGATGATTTTTCATATGTACGTTTTTTTTCTCTTAATTATTTTTCTCAACGTTTATTCTACGTTTTGTCTGTCTACCTGTCTACCCAGTTTGCCATTTTTGTTATTTCTACCTCTTTCCGTCTTTCTTTACCTCCTTCACTCCCTCACTCATTCCTCCCTCTCTTCCTGCTTCCCACCCTTCCTCTTCCCTCCACTTCCCTTCCCTCCCCTCTCCTCTCGTCCCCTCCCCCCTCCCTCCACTTCCCTTCCCTCCTCTCCTATCCTTTCTCTCCTCTCCTCCCTCCCTCCCTCCCTCCCCTTCCCCTCCTATCCTTCGTCTCCTCTCCTCCTTCCCCTTCCCTCCTTTCCTTCCTCTCCTCTCTTTCCCCTCCCTCCCCTCCCCTCCTGTCCTTCTCCTATCCTCCCTCCCCTCCCTCCCCCCTCCCCCCTTCTCCTCTTGAACAAGACCCTCCTGACTGCGCTGGCGTGATCCTCAACCTCCAAACTCTGCGGACACAAAACCCAGCTTTCGTAATTAACTTTTTTTTTTTCCCTTCTTTTTTCCCCACCGGTCTGTTTTTCCCCTTATTTTTTCCCCTCTCTCTTCGATGCAGATTCCGTGATTACATAACGAGAACTCTCCTTTATCTTCGTGTGTGCGGGAGGAGGGGGAGGGGGAGGGGGAGGGAAGTTTTGTGTGTGAAGGGTGGGGGAGGGGGATTTGTGTGTGTGTGTGTGTGTGTGTGTGTGTGTGTGTGTGTGTGTGTGTGTGTGTGAAGAGAGAGAGAGAGAGAGAGAGAGAGGAGAGAGAGAGAGAGAGAGAGAGAGAGAGAGAGAGAGAGAGAGAGAGAGAGAGAGAGAACTGTGAAAAATGAGCAGACAGACACAAACAGTTTTTGATTTGCTAGGATATTTTTCCATGTAAACACACACACATACACAAACCAGAGTTAAAGATAGATAGATAAATAGACAAATAGATAATAAAACACCCACAGATATAGAGGGGCATACAAGCGACCCGAATCCTGTGAATTGTTTGTTTGTTTACGTTCATGTTTGTTAACGTTCATGTGTGGCCAATCATGCATGTCTTTGTTTTCATTGTTTGTTTAAATCTGATTGTGATGCGAGGTTGCAGAGGGGAGGGGGTGGGAGTGGGGAAAGGTTGGGAAGAGGGGGGATGGAGAGGTGGGGAAGGGAGGGGAGAAGTAGTGGGGGAGGAGAGGTGGGGGAAGGGAGGGTATTGGGGGAAAGGCAAGGAAGAGTAGGGGGTGGGAGTGGGGGAAAGGTGGGGAAGGGGAGGGGACGGAGGCGATGGATTGTAGTGGGGAAAGGCGGTGGTAGTGGGGGGGGGGGGGGAGGAGATAAGCGAATAGTAGTAGATGAAAATTGGTGAGTAGAGTGGAGGGGAAAATAGAGGAAGGGCGGGGTGGGGGGAAAGGGGAAGGATGGGGTGGGGGGGGAGGGGAGGGGAAAGCGCTATGGTTGCATGAGCCGACCCGGACTGCGCTCGCATTTATCTTTTTCTTTCTTTCTTTCTTTCTTTCTCTCTTTTTTGCCCGTTTCCAAATGTCACTCCCCCCCCCCTCCCTCCTTTCCCTAAAAAAAAAGGAAAGTGCCACCGACAACAACAAAAATAAAAGACATCTCTGCGTTGGCACCATGAATAAGAATCGACTATAAACACGAGACGTTATTTTAAGAGGCGCGTTAAATGGCAGTGCTGAATGGAGGGGGGGGAGGAGGTGGAGGAGGAGGAGGTGGAGGGGGAGGAGGAGGGGGGGAGGAGGTGGAGGAGGAGGAGAGGGGGGGAGGTGGAGGAAGAGGAGGGGGAGGGGGGAGGGGGGAGTGGAGGAGGAGGTGGAGGAGGAGGGGGAGGAGGAGGAGGGGGAGGAGGGGGATGAGGAGGAGGAGGAGGAGGAGGAGAAGGAAGGAGGAGGAGGAGTAGGTAGATGTAAAGGCAATAGTAAAGATAAAAGTAAAGATGGAGAAGAAGAAGACGAAAGAGAAGAAGAAGAAGAAAGAGAAGAAGAAGAAGAAAGAGAAGAAGAAGAAGAAGAAT
>NC_051425.1:14364604-14367104 GCF_015228065.2 Penaeus monodon | reverse complement strand
CGAAAAAAGGCAATGGAAGGGTGAGGAGGGATGACTCTGAATCGAGGGGAAACGGAGAATAAAAAGACGAACAGAGAATAGAAAAAGAAATCTAAATAAGAATGGAGATGGAGTCGAATATTTGAGGGAGATCGACGCCTCCCAAGACGCTATTGTGCTTTTGTATCGCCCGGGAGTCACTGGCGCTCCTCCCCTCCTCGTCGTTCTCTCTTTCCCCTCTTTCCCCTCTTCGGCGTGTCCTCTTCCTCCCTCTCTTTCAGTTCTCTATCTCTTCCCCCCCCCCCCTCCCCTTTTTTTGGTTCCTTTTCCCCTGGTTAACTTTTTCTTCCCGCCTTTTCACTCCTTTTCACTTTTCCTTTTCACTTCGTCACTCCTCCTTTCCCCTCTTTCTCTCTTTAAATTCCCCCTTTTCTCCCCTCTTTGATTTCTCCTTCTCCCCTTTTTGACTTCTCCTTCCATCTCCTCCATTCCCCTTTCTCTTTAATTTCCGCCTTTCCCCTCTGTGACTTCCCCCCTTCTTCTCTTCTGCTCTCTTCCCCTCTTTAGCTTCAATTTTCCCCCCTTTTCCCCTCTTTGGCTTTTCCTCTTGATTCTTTCCTCTTGATTCTTTCTTGATTCTTTCTTTGACACTTCTTTTTGGTCTTTTTTCCGTCCGTCTTTATCCTTCCTTTTCCCTCCGTGCTTTGACCTTTCAGAGGGAAGTAGAGGGGGCGTGGGAGGTGAGGGGAGAGGGGAGGACGAGGGGAAGGAGGGAGAAGGGGGTGAAGGTGGGGAGAGGAGAGAACGAGGGAGGAAGAGGAGAAGAGGTAAGGAAGAGGAGGGTGGAGAGAGGGAAGAAGGGTAGAGGGGGGGGGCGAGGGAGGAAGAGGAGAAGGGTGAGGAAGAGGAGGGGGGGGGGAGGGAAGAAGGGGAGGAGGGAGAAGGTCGTTGCCAGGTAGAAGGTCAAGGAAAGGCAGCAAGTACGAGAGGGGAAACGGGAAGAGGGGAAACAGAAGAGATAAGGGGAGGTAGGGAAAGGGGAATGGAAAGGGGGTAAAGAAAGAAGGGGAGGGGGAGGGGGGGAAATCCGTCGCTAGGTAAAAGAACGGGCAGAGGGGAAGAGAGAAAAGGAAGAGGGGAAAATCGTCGCCAGATACGGGGCTAAAGAAAAAGGAAAAGGAAAGGAGGGAGAGAATAAGGGCAGGACGAGAGGGGAAGAAAGGGGGAGAGGGGAAGAGGCCGTCGCCAGGTAGAGGGGAAATAGAGGAGATAGAGAAAAGGGGAAGAAAGGGGAGGCAAAGGGGGAGAGGGGAAGAGGCCGTCGCCAGGTAGCGATGCTTCGGGGCTAAAACTCCTGGCTTTTTTACGTTCCTCATTTGCTATCAGCCTCTGCCACCTGCGCCCAGGAACACATTTTTTCCCTCTCGGTCTCTCTCTCTCTCTCTCTCTCTCTCTCTCTCTCTCTCTCTCTCTTCTCTCTCTCTCTCTCTCTCTCTCTCTCTCTCTCTCTCTCTTCTCTCTCTCTCTCTCTCTCTCTCTTCTCTCCTCTCTTTCTCTCTCTCTCTCTCTCTCTCTCTCTCTCTCTCTCTCTCTCTCTCTCTCTCTCTCTCTCTCTCTCTCTCTCTCTCTCTCTCTCTCTCTCCTTACCCACCTCCTTACCCCTTCTTCTTACTCTCGTCTTTCTCTTTACTGGGACAAAGTTCTTTACAGTAAGATACTCATCTCATTATTTTGTGAAGGTTTGTAGAAGTCACGTATTTTACATGTCATTCATCACCTTCGTAAGTTTAAAGTTATCTTCATTCATTATTGCTCATAGTCTTTAATTCCCTTATTTATAATGACTTGATCAGTATTCTGTAGTCATTAGCTTATTTATTATTTGCTTAATCATTATCAACCGGATATTTACTTTCCATATCAGTATTATTTTCTAGGAGGCTCCTGATAACAATTACTTATTTTGTAAGGTTATTAAAGAAAGAAAATCAAGTCTAAGCCACGTGGTGTATTTTACATGAAAATTTAAAAAAAAAATCGTAATCTCAAATCAGAAAATATATATCTCAGCGATTTTCCCATATGCTTATAATAATTGTCGTTGGAAAGGACAGGACTGGCAGAACCGTAGAAGGAGCTGTGTTCGACTAGCCTCTAGCCCCCCCCCCCTCTCTCTCTCTCTCTCTCTCTCTCTCTCTCTCTCTCTCTCCCTCTTCCCCCTCTTCCCCTCTCCCTATATCTCCCTTTCCCTCCCTCCCTCCCTCTCCCTCTCCCCCTCTCCCTCCCTCCCTCCCTCCCTACCTACCTACCTACCTACCTACCTACCTACCTACCTACCTACCTACCTACCTACCTACCTACCTACCTACCTCTCCCACCCCTTGTCTCTTAGCAGAACGAAGGGTATATATACGGGCAGTACCCGCCACTTCCAAGACTGCGGGTTCGTTTGCATATGTTGATTGTTGGTCTGCGTCTTAACTGGCGGTGCGGCGCTGCGCTCGCTCCCGTGTTCACTACA
>NC_051425.1:14354604-14359604 GCF_015228065.2 Penaeus monodon | reverse complement strand
AAGGCAGAGCTTTTCCTTGTCTGCCTCCTGTCCCAGCCTTCGAGAAACATATTGAACGCCCGCCATTTTGTTTTTCACTTGGGAAGAAAGGAGTTACATCTTGAGTTTTTTTTCCTTCTTCTTCTTCTTTTTTTGCGTACTCTGCTCTTTTTTTTTTTTTTTTTTTTTTTTTTTTTTTTTTTTTTGGGGGGGGGGGGACATTTTTAAAAAAGATTTTTTTTTTTTTTTTTTATTCATTGCTTCGTCTCATTTTCTGATCTTTTTTTTTTTTTTTTTTTTCTTTTGTTCAGTCACGGAGTTTTATTTGTTATAGAAACAGGGTGAAATGTACGAAAGGGAAATGTAAAAGTGAATAAATGAGATTTCGTTTTGGTTCACTTTGCGAAATTCGTCGTGAAGTGATTGTACACTGAGCGGGGTAGGGTGGGGGGATGGAGGGGAGGGGGTGGGGATGGGGCTGTAGATAGAGAGCTGTGGAATGTACTCTTTAGATGTACTCTAAGTGGGGGGGGGGGGCGAAGGAGGGGGAGGGAAGGGAGGGAGGGGAGGGAGGGAGGGTGTAGAAGGGTACTCCGAAATGTACTCTTTATCGGGAGGGCGGGGGAGGGGGATGGAGAGGGGGAGGGGGAGGGAGGGGGTAAGGGTGTTTTTGGAATGTACTTGAAGGTGGGCGGGAGTGGGGTGGGGAGGGGGAGACTGGTACTTTGAAATGTACTCTTTGAAATGTACTTAGAGGCTGACGTTACAGACGTTACAGAGGTTTGGGTGTAAATGGTGTTTGGAAGAAAGGAATTGGCAAATGTGGAATTATTGTGCGGAGGAGAAGAAAAGAAAATGATGAGAAAGAGAAGGAGACGTGAAGAGAGAGATGATGAAGATGGGGGAGAGAAGGATAACGAGGGATAGGAAATGTATAGGAAATCAGAATGAGGAAAATACAGAAAGTTAAAGAGAGGAGTAGGAAAGGGAG
The DNA here is from genome assembly GCF_015228065.2 of Penaeus monodon. Lineage (NCBI taxonomy): Eukaryota > Metazoa > Arthropoda > Malacostraca > Decapoda > Penaeidae > Penaeus > Penaeus monodon. Next base: position 14,358,634 of record NC_051425.1, on the reverse strand, counting down.
AATGGGGGAGAGAGAAAAAAAGTTTGAGTTGTGTGTCCCCCCCCTTCTCCTTCTCCTTCCCCCTCTCTTTCTCCTTCCCCCTCTCTTTCTCCTTCCCCCTCTCTTTCTCCTCCTCCTCCTCCTCTCTTTCTCCTTCTCCTTCCTCCCCAATCCTTCAATCCCTCCTTTTCTCGCCCCTCCCTCTTCATCTCTCACTCCTCCCTCTTCCTTCCTCTGTCCCTCCCTCCTGTCACCACCCTCTCATCCCCCCCTATCCTCCCCCCCCGCCTCTCTCTCTCTTTCCAACCCCGCCTCTTATCACCACCACCCCCACCACCCCCTATCCTTTCCCCCCCATCCCCCCTTTCTCTCTTTCCAACCCCGCCTCTTATCACCCCCAACCCCACCACCCCTATCCTCCTCCCCCATCCCCCCATCCTCCCTACCCACCTGTCGCTCGGTGCCCATAATGTAAGTGTCCGAAAGCACGCGAGGTTGGAATGGCTGTTGCTGCCGGTGCTCTTGTGCCTCGACACCGCGTCCTGAGTGAGTGGTTACTGCGGTTGAGGGGAGGAGGGGGGGAGGGGGAAGAGAGGGGAGACGAAGGGAAGGGGAGGGGGAAGGAAGGAGGGAGGAAGGAAAGAGGCAAGACGGAAAAAAAAGAAGAAAAGGGAGAAGGAAAAAAAGGAGGAAGGAGAAGAGAGTGAGAGACAATAAGAGAGAGAGAGAGAGAGAGAGAGAGAGAGAGAGAGAGAGAGAGAGAGAGAGAGAGAGAGAGAGAGAGAAAGAGAAAGAGAGGGTTTCGTACGTCTCTCTCTTCGTCGGATGATAATGAAAGCTGGAAAACTTCGTCGATATATACAGCGCGATAGACTCTTGTCGAAAAGGGAGGGAGGGAGGGAGAGGGGGAGGGGGAGGAGGAGGGGCGAAAAGGAGCGAGGGAGGGAGAGGAGGAGAGTAGCAAAGGAACGAGGGAGGGAGAGGGGGAGAAGAGAAAGAAGCGAGGAAAGGAGAGGGGGAGAGGAGAAAAGGAGCGAGGGAGGGAGGGAGGGAGGGAGAGGGGGAGGGGGAGGAAGAGGGGCGAAAAGGAGCGAGGGAGGGAGAGGAGGAGAGTAGCAAAGGAACGAGGGAGGGAGAGGGGGAGAAGAGAAAGAAGCGAGGAAAGGAGAGGGGGAGAGGAGAAAAGGAGCGAGGAAGGGAGAGAATGAGATGCAGGGAAGGGGGAGGAAGCGGGTGAAGGGAAGGGAGAGAGGACGGGAGAGGAAGGAAAATAAGAAAGAAAGGAAGGAGATATAGAGAGAGTGGGAAAGGGAGAGGGAGAGAGAGAGAATGAGAGAGAGAGAGAGAATGAGAGAGAGAGAGAGAGAGAGAGCGAGAGAGTGAGAGAGAGCGAGGAGAGTGAGAGAGAGCGAGAGAGTGAGAGAGAGCGAGAGAGTGAGAGAGAGCGAGAGAGTGAAAGAGAGGAGAGAGCAAGAGAGGAGACAGCAAGAGAGGAGAGAGCAAGAGAGGAGAGAGCAAGAGAGAGAAAGAGTAAGAGAGAGAAAGAGAGAGAGAGAGAGAGAAAGAGCGCCGTAGAGAGGGAAAAGAGAGGACGTAAAGCCGCTTTTGTGAAAAAAAAAGAAAAAAGAAATTACGGGAGAAGGGGGAGGAAATAAATTAAAAAAAAATAAAGAAATAAAAATCCCCAGAGATGGGAGATAGAGAGATAGAGAGATAGAGAGGGAGAGCGTCGGAGAGAGGGAAAAGAGAAGACGCAAAGCCGCTTTTGTGAAAAAAGAGAGAAAAAGAAGAAGAAATTGCACAGTGCCTGAGTGTAAGAGGGATTTATATGTTTCACTCTAGTGCTATAGGTTTCAAAGAAATTACAGTTTTATAGCTCGGTCAATGCTTTTGTTTCTCCCACGCTCCCTCTGGCTGTCTGTTTGAGTGCCTCTTTCATCTCAATCTCCCTCTCTCTCTATCTATTTATCTATATCGATCTATCTATATCTGTCTTTTTACCTTTTTATCTACCTGCCTATCTGTCTGTCTGTCTGTCTCTCCATCTCTCCATCTTTTCTATAATCCCACTTTCCTCCTCCTGTCTCATCACGCTATGCACGTCACTGCTAAACTCCCCCCACACTACTTCTCCTCTGTCTCATCTCTCTCCACCTTCCGACTCTCCTCATCTTCTCACCCTCCTCTCGCCCACCCCCATCTTCCCTCTTCTAACCCCCCTTCCTCTAACCCTTCCCCCACTCCCCTCTACCCTCGATCACGCATCCCCTTCCCCAACTCTCCCCTTCCTCTACCCCTTCCCCCCACTCTCCTCCTTCCTCTCCCTCTTCCTCTCTCCCTCCCCCTACTCCCCCCTCCCCACACTCCCCCCCTCCTCTCTCCCTCGTCCTCTCCCCCTCCCCCCTCACCCCCACTCTCCCCCTTCCTCTACCCCCCTCCCCTCTTCAGAACCGGAGATAGGATGCAACACTAATTTTTTTCCCCTCATTTTTTATTACCATGCGTACGAATTATCTCTTTTTTTTTTTCTTTTTTTTTTCCTTTTATATAATGACGTTTTTTTCTTCTTTTCTTTTTTTTCTTTTTATATAACGACGAAGATAATGACGATGCGGCTGCGGCAGTGACTGCATTTTTTTATCACCTTTTATTTTTTGTTAATGCGATGTGTGATGGAAGGTTTTAATTATAACAGGGCATTAATCTTTTTTATCAGTAATTAGGCCTAGTTATACTCGAGAAGGGAGCTAAATCGTGAGAAAAAGAAACAGGGAAAGAGGGAGTAAAAGGGTGGGAGAGGAAGGGAGAGGGAGGGAAAGTGGGGACAGGAAGAGAAAGAGAGAGAGAGAAAGGAACAGGAATGAGAGAGAGAGTGGAAGAGGAAGAGAGAAAGAAGAAGAGGAAGAGAGAGAGGAAGAGGAAGAGGAAGGGGAAGGGAAGGGGAAGAGGATGAGGAAGAGGAAGAGAGAGACAGAGAGAGAGAGAGTGAAAGAGAAAGAGACAGAGACAGAGAGAGAGTAAAGAGAGAGAGATCGGTGTTGGAAGCAAATGAAGTGACGAATGATAATGTAAAGAATACAGATGAGGATGGTAATCAGGGAGGAAATGAAGTCAATGAAAGAATAAGAGGTAATGGAAGGCAGGGAGGGAGAGGGGAAGGGGGGAAGGGAGAGAGAGGGGAAGGGTGGAAGGGAGAGAGAGAGGAAAGGATGGAAAGGAGGGAGGGTGGGAGAGGAGGGAGGTAGGGAGAGAGAGAGAGAAGGAGAGAGGGAAGGAGCAAGTAAGGAAGAGGAGAAGGAGGAAGAAGAGGGAAAGAAAAGGATGATAGGGAGACAGGGGGATAAGAGGGAATATGAACAGAGAGAGATTTAACAAAGGTTAGACGAAGAAAAAAGAAAAAGAGAAGAGTGAAAACCGAGAGGAAAAAAAAAAGAAAATTTAATAGATAAAGCTAAAAAAAAAACAGAAAAAAAAGACAGAAAGGGCGACACATAGGTGTGAGGAGCTTTTGCAAACGTAGGCCTAGATGAGTAATTGTCAGAACTTCCGGTAGCGAGTGAGAGAGAGAAGAGAGAGAGAGAGAGAGAGAGAGAGAGAGAGAGGAGAGAGAGAGAGAGAGGAAGAGAGGGGAGAGAGAGGAGAGAAGGGGGAGGAGAGAGAGAAAAGAGAGAGAGATTTTAAAAAAGAGCCAAAAAGGGTGTTTTTTCTTAACATTAGGGTTATTGGGTGTTTTTTTTTTTTTTTATTGGTTTAAAAGGTTTTTTGTATTATGTTTTGTTTGTTTTTTTTGGTTTTGTTTTTTTCTGTTTTCCTTATTTATTATTTATTCCTATTTTTTCCCTTTTTTTTGTTCTTTTTTTATTCTTTATCATTTCTATTTATTTAATTTTAACATTTACTTTTAATTTATTATCTTTATTATTTATTTGGTATCTTTTTTTAAATTTAATAATATTTTGATTTAATTATTTAAAAGGGGGGTTTTTTTCCCAAATGTTTGGGGGGTTTTCCTTTAGGGGGGGGGGGGGGGGGGGATCCCCAAAAAAAAAAA
>NC_051425.1:14352622-14354504 GCF_015228065.2 Penaeus monodon | reverse complement strand
GGGGGAGGGAGAAAAGAAGAGGGAAGGGGAGGGAGAAAAGAAGAGGGAGGGGGGAGGTGAGAAGGAGAAGAGGAAGGGGAAGCGGAAGAGGAGGGAAAGAAGGAGAAGAGGAAAGAAAGGGGAGAGGAACAGGGTAGGGTGGAGAGGAATGAGTAAGGGAAGGGGAAGGAGAGGGAAGTAGCGAATGAGAGGAGAGAGAGAGAGAAAGAGGGAAAAACGGCTTAATTATAATCTCCTTAAGGTCTATTTTGTCCCTTTAGTATATACGACTTTGATTTCTATCTCACTTGCTCATTTAATCACATATTGAATAATTTATTTATTTATTTATCTTGCGTTTTTCTTGCCATCCAATTTATCTTATCCAATCATGCATTCACTTATCTCCATTTTATTTATCTATTTTACGCTTTGATTTGAGTTTTTCCTCACTTCTCTATTTACTAATTTCATTTATTTCACACATTCATCTTTGTTCTTCATTTATCTCTTAGGATTTATCGGCCATACATTTTTTTTTTTTTTTTTTTTTTTTTTTTTTTTTTATATCCTTATTATATTATTTTGTTTATTTTTATTTACTTTTTCTTATCATTTTTATTAATTTTATTATTTTTATTATTTTTCATTATTTTTCATTATTTTTTATCACTTTTATTGTGTGCTGCTGGACACTGCGCTGCCTTGTTACTTCGTCGTCTGTCTCGGATTTATTGGCAAATGGCGGCCCATGCTGCATCCGAAATGAACGAAGTTATTTCATATTACAATGTCTGATGGAGAGAGAGAGAGGGGGGGGGGATGGGGGGTGGGGGGAGGGGAGGGAGGAGGAGGGAGAGGGATGGGGGGGAGGGAGGAGGAGGATGGGAGGAAGGGAGGAGGGAGAGGGTGGAGAGGGATGGGTGGGAGGGAAGGAGGGAGAGAGGAAGAGGAGGGAGGGAGGGAAGGAGGGGAGGAGGAGGAGCAGGAGGATGGGGTGAGGGGAGAATGGAAGAGGGTGAAGGACTAGGAGAGAGGGAAAAGGAGGAGGAGGACGGGGGATGGGGGGAGGGAGGAAGAAGAAGGAGGATGAAGGGTTGGGAGGGGATAGGAAGGGGAGGAAGAGAGAGGAGGGAAGAGGAAGAGATCCAAGGAGGGAGAAGGAAGGAACGAAGGAATGAAAGAGAAGAGAAGAGAAGAGAAGAGGAGAGAGACAGAGAGAGAGAGGGAAAGAGAGAGAGAGGGAAAGAGAGAGAGAGAGAGAGAGAAAGAGAGAGAAAGAGAGAGAAAGAGAGAGAAAGAGAGGAAAGAAAAGAAAAGAGAGAGAAAGAGAGAGAGAGAGAGAGAGAGAGAGAGAGAGAGAGAGAAAGAGAGAGAGAGAAAGAGAGAGAGAGAGAGAGAGAAAAGAAAGAAGACCCAGAAACACGAGGGAGAAGCAGCATCCAAATCAGCGTCGAGAGGCAGATCCCGGGATGAGTGATATTTAGTCGCCACCGCGGAATCAAGCCTTTTAAATCTGTATGTGCGGATTTTGCCCTTCTGTGTCGAAGCAATTTCAGCGCGAATGGGGATGGATGTACACTGGAGGAGAGTGTGAGGGTGTGTGGATGAGTGGGGATGTGTGTGGATAGGTTTACATGCATGTACGTACAATGCACGCACACGTATGGATGCTCGATCACACGTACGAACACTTGGGTCTCGGTTTCGTTTTTCGTTTTCGATTTCGCTCTCTCTCGTTTTCGCCTTTTCTCTCTCCCTGTCTCTCGTTTTCACTATCTCCCACTCTTGTTTTTGCTCTCTCTCTCTCTTCTACTTCCTCTCTATTTTTAAACCCCCTCTCTTCTCTCTCTTCCCCCTCTCTCTCTCTCTCTCTCCTTCCCTCTCCTCGCTTCTCTCTCTT
>NC_051425.1:14342622-14347622 GCF_015228065.2 Penaeus monodon | reverse complement strand
GGGAGTGAGAGAGAGCTAAGGGAGGTAAGATAAGGGAGGGGGAGTGATTTAAGGTTATGGGGGTAAGGTAAGGGAAAGGATGTGAGGTAAGGGAAGGGGAAGAGGTAAGGGAATGGAGGTAAGGTAAGGGGAGGGGAAGAGGTAAGGGGAGAGGGTAAGGTAAGGGAATGGAGGTAAGGTAAGGGGAGGGGAGGAGGTAAGGGGGGTGAGGTTTCCGCCCCAGCACCCCGGGGGTTCTTCCGTCATAATGCGCTAGTCAGCACATTTTTTTTTTCTCCTCCCTCTCTCTCTCTCGCATTTTTTCCCATTCCTTTTTTTTACTGTTTTCGTTTTCCCTCTCTCTCTCTTTCTCCCCATCTCCCCCCTTTCCCTCTCTCTCTTCTTCCCTCTCTCTCTTCTTCCCTCTCTCTCTTATTCTACCTCCCTCCCTCCCTTCCTCTTCCCTCTTCCTCTCCCATCCCTCCGCACGCGACAGGTCAGGTCAACTTGGCTCGGGCACAGATCAGGTCAGGTCACAAGCACGTTACACGGAGGAAAAGAAGGAAGGGGGAAGGAAGGAAGGAAAGACAAAGGGGAAAAAGGGGAGGGATTTCAGGATTTCAGGATTTCTTAATCTCTTCCGGCTCTGTGATGTCGATTATCTTCCTGTTCGTGTTGTGGATTTTATTAATTTTTCTTCCTCTCCATCTCCTTCCATCACCTTGTGCGTGTGTGGCTATGAGCAATGGTGACGGTCATTGCCTGCCGTGTTTTTATTATGTTTATTCCTATTGTCCTTATCATCTGCATCCTCGTTTTGCTGTTATTGTTCTCGTTTTCCCTCACCCCCCACCCCTACCCCCCCAACTCTAGCCGTGCGGTCCCCTCCTCCCCCTCCTCGTCTCTCTGTGTTCTCTTGTCCATTCCTCCCCTTTCCCTCTCCCCTCCTTCCTCCCTCCCTTTCACTTCACTCATTCTTTCCTTCCCCTCCCCCCAGTTCCTTCCCCTCTTTCCCTTCTCCTCCCATTTCTTCCCCTCCTTCCCTTCTCCTCCCATTTCTTCCCCTCCTTCCCTTCTCCTCCCATTTCTTCCCCTCCTTCCCTTCTCCTCCCATTTCTCCTTCCCCTTCCCCTCTCCTCTCATTCCTTCTTACCCTTCCCCTCTCGCATTTTCCTCCCTTGCCTTCCCTTCTGCCTGTACTTCCCCTTCTTCATCAGCTCTTTTCGCCCTCTCCCCTCTCTCTCTTTTCTCTCGTTCCATTCCTCTTTTTCCCATCTCCTCCTCATCCCCATGCTTCCCCTATTCCCCATGTTTTCCCCTATTCCCCCTTCCCCGTGCCCTCTTCATGCTTCCCCTTCTCCCCACCCCTCTCGCCTCATGCTTCTCCCCTTCTCCCTTCTCCCTTTCCCTTCCCCCATGCTTCCCGTCTTCTCCCCTTCACCATACTCTCCTCATATTTCCCCTTCCCCCATTTCCCCCTCCCCTCATGCTTTCCCCCTTCCCCTCCCCTCATACTTCCCCCTTCCCCTCCCCTCCTCACGTTTCCCCCCCTTCGCCTCCCCTCCTTATCCCTCCCCCCCCATCCCTAGTTCTGTGGCGGTTACGGAATTTAGCCTCGATTTCGGAAAATGGACTTTACCTCAATTTCCTTGTCAATGTGTGCAGTTGTTGTTATTGTTATTGATATTGTTGTTGTTTGTGGGGCTCTGTTGTTGCGCCATTCGCGATCATAAACATTATCAGTATTGGCTGTACTGCTTCGAGTACCTGTAATGTCATTAATATTAACGGGAGATTGCTAAATATTAATATTGTGTTTATGCGTGTTTATGTTTGTTTTTGCGGCGGTGGTGTGTTTGTTTGTTTTTTGTTCGTGTGTGTTTGTGTGTGTGTGTATGTATGCATGTATGTATGTATGTATGTATGTACCCAACGCAACAGACAGGGCAGTGGGACGTGCCTTTTATTATTACATGGAAATTGGCGTATGGCCTGTGGTCCGCCCGCGCCCATCCGTTAAATGCTGTGTGGGCGTGTGGGCGTGTGGGAGGGCGCTCTTGTCGGTTTTAATCTTCTCCATTTTTTATTTCCATGTTTTTTCTCTCTCTTTTGAACTTTTGTCTTTATAGCTTTTGTATTTTTCATTTTTTGTTTTACTTTATTTTTTGGCCTGCTCTCTCTCTCTCTCTCTCTCTCTCTCTCTCTCTCTCTCTCTCTCTCTCTCTCTCTCTCTCTCTCTCTCTCTCTCTCTCTCTCTCTCTCTCTCTCTCTCTCTCTCTCTTTCTCTCTTTCTCTGCGCGCGCACTCTCCATCTATATATCTACCCAATTCTTCTATCAATCTATCTATCAATCTATCTATCTATCTATCTATCTATCTATCTATCTACATTCACCCCTCTGTCTAATTATCCTCTCTATTTATCCCCGCCACCCAGTTTTATTCCGACTCTTCTGTCTCCCCGTTGAAATCGGCTTTAAACACGGAGTTGAGCTAGAAATTTGGATGCAACATTTGCGAGACTGTTGCTTAACATAACCTTTTGACATTGTATTCTGATTTTATATACTGAAGCGGGATGTAATGAAGAGAGGGGAGGGAGGAGGATGAGAGGAAGGAGGAGGAGGAGATGTGGGAGGGGGAGAGAGGAAGAGGATAGAGAGAGGGAAGAGGATAGAGAGTGGGAAGAGGATAGAGAGTGGGAAGAGGATAGAGAGTGGGAAGAGGAGAGAGAGAGAGAGAGAGAGAGAGAGAGAGAGAGAGAGAGAGAGAGAGAGAGAGAGAGAGAGAGAGAGAGAGAGAGAAAGAAAGAAAGAAAGATTGAAAGAAAGAAAAAGAGAAAGAAAGAAAGAAAGAAAGAGAGGAGAGAGAAAGAGAGAGAAGAGAAAGAGAAAGAAAGAGAGAGAGAGAAAGAAAGAGAGAAGAGAAAGAAAGAGAGAGAGAAAGAGAGAGAAGATAAATACTAATAATAATCATAACAAAAGAGACTGCGTTCGAACTTCCCCGATAGATGTTAGCAGCGACAGCCAATATGGAGAATGAAGAGGCCATTGCGATTCATTACTGCATGGCTAATCACTGTTTCGGCGAGCAGATTAGCGTGGCCAGCGAGCGGGTGGGGGAGGAGAGAGAGAAGGGGAGGGGGGAAGAGGGGGAAGGGGAGGAGGGAGCGAGCGGGGTGGGGAGAGGAGAGAGAGAGAAGAGGAGGGGGGAGGGGGTAAGGGGAAGGGGAGGGGGGGAAGAGGGGAGGGGGTAAGGGGAAGAGGGAAAGGGGGAAGGGGAGGGAGAGAAAGAGGGAACGGGAGAAGGGGAGGGGGGAGCGAGCGGGGTGGGGGAGGGAAAGGGGGAAGGGGAGGGGGAGAGGAAAGGGGGAAGGGGAAACGGGATGATCTCTCCTGGCTTACTCAGGTTAGGATTTTTTTCTTGTCTTTCTGTGTTTGTCTTTTCTTGTTTGTTCATTTATGTTTTTATTTTTTTCTCTCTCTCCCTCTCCTCTCTATGTCTGTCTGTATGTCTCTGTCTCTTCCTCTCTGTCTTCCCCTCTTTCGCTCTCTCTCTCTCTCTCTCTCTCTCTCTCTCTCTCTCTCTCTCTCTCTCTCTCTCTCTCTCTCTCTCTCTCTCTATTTCATCTCCGCTCTTCTCCTCTCCTCACTTTCTTTCATTTTTTATTCCTCTCCATTTTCTTTTTTTTTTTCTCTCTCTCTCCCTCTCCCCATCCCATCCTTCTCTCTCTCCCTCTCCCTACCTCTCACCATTTTTCCCTCCTAACCCATCACTCTTTCCTCCTTCCCTCCCCTCTCCCTCTCCTCTCCCTCCCCCTTCCCCTCCTCCCTCCCCCTCCCCCCAGCATCACCTGCTAATTAGCGTCAGATTCGTCAGTCAAATATATAAGATTTTTTGTTTCCCCAAATTGACGTTATCTCTCCGATCTGTAAATGAGGTTTCCATTTTCACTGAAAGTGGTTTTTATTGATTTTATTTATTGATTTTTTTGGGGGGAGGTTCGCGGGGGTGGGGGATCGGGGGAGGGGGGAGGGGGTTCTGTTTTATATCTTCCAATAGAAATGGATTGATTTGGATTAACCCTTGAGGTACGTCATGTATACATAGATGCACACACAAATACACACACACACACACACATACACCCATACACACACACACACACATACATACACACACACACACACACACACACACACGCACATTTTATCGACAGCGATGGTTAATGAGAAACATTAATCAATAAATGCTCATTACAAGGAGATAAAGCTCAGGGAAAGCGATGATGAAAACGCGAATGAGGGGAAGGGGAAGGGAATGGAAGAGGAAGGAAGGGGGAAGGGGAATGGGGAAAGGGAAAGAGAAAAGGGAGAGGGAAGGAAAGTAAAGGTAGGGGAAGGAGGGGAAGGGAAGGGGAGAGGAAAGAGAGAAAGAGTAGATGGGAAGAGGCGAAGAGAAAAGATGAGGAAGAGAGGAAAGAGGAGATGGGAAGGAAGAGAGAAAGAGGAGAGAGAGAAGGAAGAGAGAAAGAGAGGGAGGAGGGGGGGGGGAGGGGGGGGGGGGGGAAGGGAGGGAGAGGGAGGGAGGGAGGAAAGAGAGAGGGAGGGAGGGAGGAAAAGAGAGAGAGGGAGGGAGGAAAAGAGAGAGAGGGAGGGGGGAGGGAGGGAGGGAGGGAGGGAGGGAGGGGTGTGTGATTAATAATTAATCTTGAAGCTGCTCTGTGCGTAACGCCGCCCGTGTCCCCATTTCCCGGCTGGCTCCGAAAAATCGAGCTTCGTTTTTCGCGAGAGTCGTGTAGGTGCGGACAGCCACGTTTGCTTGTTTCCTTGTTTGCCCGTTTCCTTGCTTGGTCCTTGCTTGTTTGCTTGTTTCCTTGTTTGCCCGTTTCCTTGTTTGGTCCTTGCTTGATTGCTTGTTTCTTTGTTTGCTCGTTTCCTTGCTTGGTCCTTGCTTGTTTGCTTGTTTCTTTGTTTGCCCGTTTCCTTGCTTGGTCCTTGCTTGATTGCTTGTTTCTTTGT
>NC_051425.1:14320122-14335122 GCF_015228065.2 Penaeus monodon | reverse complement strand
TTCCTTCCTCTCCTCTTCCCTCTCTGCCCCCTCCCTTGCTCTTACCTCTTCTGCTTCTCCCTCTATCTCCCTCCTCCGCCCCCCCACATCTTTCTTCCTCATCACCCCCTTCATCTCTTCTCATTCCCTCTCCTCTATATCCTTCTTCCTCATTCTTCCTCATCACTCCTTTCTCCCCACCTCACCCCCCCCTTCTCATCTCCTTCATCCCTCCCTTGCTCCTCCTCATTTCCCCACCCTTCTTTATCTCCCTCATCTCCATCATACCTCCCTCACCTCACCTTATCTCTCTTATCCCTCCCTCACCCCTTATCCTTCCCTCACCCTTTCCTCACCCCTTTTCATCTCCCTCATCCCTCCCTCACTCCTTTCTTACCCTTCCCTCATCCCTCCTCCTCCTCCTCAGCCCTTCTTCACCCCTCCCTCACCCCTCTACATCTCTCTCACCCCTCCCTCACCCCTCTACATCTCTCTCACCCCTCCCTCACCGCTCTCTATCTACCTCACCCCTCCCTCCCCCTCCCTCCCCCTCCCTCCCCCTCCCTCCCCCGTCCTCATCGCCATGCTGCGACAAGGGGTGAGCGAGAGTGATCGGAAGTTCTGTCATTAAAAATAACGAGATTCGGCACTTCTGCGCGAGGCGGTCTAGTGCGATAGTTAATTAAAGTGGGGCTCTTGGAGAAACTTACCTGTCCTCCTCCTCCTTCTCCTCCTCCTCCTCCTCCTCCTCCTCCTCCTCCTCCTTCTCCTTCTCCTCCTCCTCCTTCTCCTCCTCCTCCTCCTCCTCCTCCTCCTCCTCCTCCTCCTCATCATCATCATCATCATCATCATCATCATCATCATCATCATCATCATCATCATCATCATCATCATCATCATCATCTCCTCCTCCTCCTCCTCCTCCTCCTCCTCCTCCTCCTCCTCCTCCTCCTCCTCTTCTCCTCCTCCTCCCCCCTCCTCATTCTCCTCCTCATTCTCCTCATTCTCCTTCTCCTCCTCCTCCTTCTCGTCCTCCTCCTCCTTCTCCTCCTCCTCCTTCTCCTCATTCTCCTTCTCCTCCTCCTCCTTCTTCTCCTCCTCCTCCTCCTCCTTCTCCTCCTTCTCCTCCTCCTCCTCCTCTTCCTCCTCATTCTCCTCCTCCTCCTCCTTCTCATTCTCCTCCTCATTCTCCTCATTCTCCTTCTCCTCCTCCTCCTTCTTCTTCTCCTCCTCCTCCTCCTTCTCGTCCTCCTCCTCCTTCTCCTCCTCCTCCTCCCCTCATCATCATCATCATCATCATCATCATCATCATCATCATCACATCATCATCATCATCATCATCATCATTCTCCTCCTCCTCCTCCTCCTCCTCCTCCTCCTTTCTTTCCACGTCTTCTTTCTTTTCTTCTTTTTGTTTTTTGTTTGTTTGTTGCTGTTGTTCTTACGTTCCTTTGTATATTCTGTTTCGTATATTCTTTCTTTTCTTTCTCTCTCTCTTTTTTCTACTTTTACCTCTTCGTCTTTATCTACTTTCTCTTCCTCTTCCTCTTCTTTCACCTCCTCCGCCACCACTTCCTCCTCCTCCCCTTCTCATTCTCGCCTCTCTACCTTTCTACTCTCTCTCTCTCTCTCTCTCTCTCTCTCTCTCTCTCTCTCTCTCTCTCTCTCTCTCTCTCTCTCTCTCTCTCTCTCTCTCTCTCTCTCTCCTCTTAATGTAACAGTGTATCATTATCTTCCCTTTTAGCACCTTTCGACCTGCATTATCCTCCCTCGTGATTATCCTTCTTATCCCCTGCTATTCTCACTTCCCTCCTTTATTTCCCACTTTCTTCCCCCCCCCCTTTAATTCCCTTCCCTCTGCCTATCCTTTTCCTTGCTCCCCGCCTCTTTCCCTTAGCTCCCTTCCCCCCTTTCCTCACCTCCCTCCCTCCCTCCTCTCCCTCCTCTCTTCTTCCCTCCGTCTTTCCCTCACCCGCTCCCTTCCCCTCCCTCCCTTTCTCCTCTTCCTCCCCTCCCCTCCCCTCCCCTCCCACCCTTCCCCCCTTCCCTCACCACCTCCCCTCCCTCCTTCATCTCCTCCCTCCCTCCCTCCTTTCACCTCCCTCCCGCCTTCCCCGACCCCTTCCCCTCATTTGGTAGGGTATGGGGAGAGGGGAGGAGGCGAAGCGGGGTGAAGCGAGGGGAAGGAAGCCATTTTACTCGCGTCGGCGGATTGCATCATCCCTGGCTCCCTATGTCGAGGGGCCTTCGATTTTTTTTTTTACACAAGGCTGCGAAAATACGTGTATGTTGTTCCTGTGGATACATAGGAAGGTGGTTGGTTGGCTGGCTGGTAAGCTTGCAGAAAGACTAACGCACGCGAACGCACACGCAAGCACACGAACGCACACGCACATGCACACACAGGCACATGCACGCACGTACGTACGCACAGACACACACACACACACACACACACACACACACACACACACACACACACACCACAGAACACGCACCTCGATCCCCCCCTCCTCCCCCCACTCCCTCCTCCCCCCTCCTCCCTCCTGCTCTAAAAATTAGCCCGAAAGTAACACCCGTGAACCACCTGTGGACTGCGGGTCGGAACCACCTGGCGGAAACGAAGCAGGAAACCGCCGCCTCGTGCCACCTACCCGACCGACACGCTCCTCCTCGCCTCGTGGTGGGGGTGTCACATGACACGCGTTCCCTCCCTCCCTCCCTCCCTCCTCCCTCCTCTTTCCTCCCTCACTCTTCCTCCTCCTCCTCCTCCTCCCCCTCCCTCCTCCTCCTCCTCTTCCTCCTCCTCCCTCCTCCCTCCCTCCTCCTCATCCTCGTCCTCCTCCCCCTCCCCCTCCTCCTCTTCCTCCCCCCCTTCCTCCCCGCGCGTGTCATCCGATCTCCCTCTGGGGTCACGGCGCCTCACCTGCCCGGCCGTGACGAGTCCGCGCGACCTGGCGATGCCTTCCCTTGTCATGCCCCGACCTCCCATAGCATTTCCTGCTTTCCCCCTGCTCTCCCATGCACTACCCTGCTTTTCCCTGTTGCTCCATGCCCTACCCGCCTCATTTTCCTCCTTCTTTCCCTCCTTCCTGCTCTTCCTCCCTCCCTCCCTCCTTCACCATTGCCCCCATGCCCTTCCTCCTCTCACTCATAGCCATCGTCATCGTCATCGCCACCGCTCTTATTCTCTCTCTCTCTCTCTCTCTCTCGCTCTCTCTCTCTCTCTCTCTCTCTCTCTCTCTCGCTCTCTCTCTCGCTCTCCTCTCTCTCCTCTCTCTTCTCTCTCTCTCTCTCTCCTTCGTCTCTCTTCTCTCTCTCTCTCTCTCTCGTCTCTCTCTCTCCTCTCTCTCTCTCTCCTCTCTCTCTCTCTCTCTCCTCTCTCTCTCTCTCTCTCTCTCTCTCCTCTCTCTCTCTCTCTCGCTCTCTCTCTCTCTCTCTCTCTCTCTCTCATCTCCTCTCTCTCTCTCTCTCTCCTCTTCCTCTCCTCATCCTCTCTCCCCTCTCTCCTCTCTCTCTCCCCTCCCCTCTCTCTCTGCCCTCTCTCTCTCTCTCACCAACTCTCTCCTCTCTCTCTCTCTCTCTCTCACTCTCTCCCTCTCTCCCTCTCTCCCTCTCTCCTTCTCTCACTCTCTCTCCTTCGTTCCTCTATGGTTGACATGCAATTGCACGTTATTGCAACGGGCGGAAATCGCGGAGTGCGGACTTATCGGTCGAATGGAATTAATTAGCTAATTACCTTGTTCCCACGGCCTCTATCATTGATGGGGTGTTTTTTTTTTATTCTTTATTGTTATGTTTTTCCGTCTTTATCTCTGAGGCTCTTCTGTTTTTTTCTGCCTTTTCCTCTTCTTCTTCTGCCTTTTCTACTTCCTCTTCTTCTTCCCCTTCCCCCTCCCCCTCCCCCTCCCCTTCTCCACCCCAGCCTCTTGTAAGATACTAGTCGGTGTCCCATCCTATTATGGGGGTTTATTAGAAAAGTTGGAGGCGTTTGCTAAGTGCTCACACACGCCCCTGACGCCCACAGCTGTGTTACGCCCACCTCAGGCTCCTCGGCCTATCCTCCAACCTCTATCCTCCTCTCTATCCTTCTCCCTATCAACAGCAATCCCTCAAGTTCTATCCTCCAGTCCAATCAGTTCCTCCCTTTTCCCCCTTCATCCTTCCCTCCCTCCCTTTCCCTCTCCTTCCCTCCCTCCCTTTCCCTCTCCTTCCCTCCTTCCCTGTTTCCCTCCTTCCCTGTTTCCCTCCTTCCCTTCCTATCCCCCTCCCTCCTTCCCTCCCTCTTTTTCCCTCTTCCTCCCTCCCTCCGCATCCCCCTCCCTCCTTCCCTCACTCCGTATCCCCCTCCCCCCTTCCCTCCTCTAAGAAGAAAAAAAAACTTGGAAGATTAATATGAGGAATAAGGAAGGTAGAAAAAAACGAAAGAAAAAAACAGAAAAAAGTTGCGCGGAGGTTTCCCTAGATTAGTTGGAATGGCCTCGTTGGCCGCGCTGTAATTGGGCCATCATTGAAATTTTGGCCACGAGGAGGGGGCAGCGACGGCGGTTTTTGGTCCGAATTTTTGGGGGTGTCGATTTTGTGGCGGTTTTTGTGGCGGTATTTTTTTCGACGTGCTCTCTTTCTCCTCGCTTTCTGGTCTCTTCTTCGTTTGTTTTCATTCCTCGTTGTATTCTATCGTTTGTGTTTTTTCCTTCCCCTAGAGTTTTGTTTCTTTCTCTTTCTCGCTTTTTCTCTCTGTCTTTCTTTGTCATATTCTCTCTCTCTCTCTCTCTCTCTCTCTCTCTCTCTCTCTCTCTCTCTCTCCTCTTCTCCTCTTCTCCCCTCTATCCTCCCTCCTCTCTCTCTCTCTCTCTCTCATCTCTCTCTCCTCTCTCTTCTCTGTGTGTGTGTGTGTGTGTGTGTGTGTGTGTGTGTGTGTGTGTGTGTGTAAAAAGAAAGAAAAAATATATATATACATATATATATATATATATATATATATATATATATATATATATATATATATATATATATATATATATATATATATATATATATATATATATATATATATGTCTTTATCTTTCATCTTTTTATCTCCCGTTATTAGCAAAATGAATGGAAACAAAATCCCCCCAAACTAAGGATAGAGAGCCATAGCGAAGGAAGGAGAATGACTTGCAAGATTTTCATTTTTTCGTGTGTGCGAGTCTTGAGAAAAATGGTTGAATATTACAGAAGTTTCGATGGCCCGCGATACATTGCTTCGGATCCTCCCCCCCCCCCCCCCCGCGCTGGTTCTGGTATAACGTTATGTTTACTTTATATACATTGTGTTGTGTGTGTGTGTGTGTGTAAGGCGGGGGAGTGGTTTTGTGTGTGTGTTTGTGTGTCAGTGTCAGTGTGTGTGTGTGTGTGTGTGTGTGTGTGTGTGTGTGTGTGTGTGTGTGTGTGTGTGTGTGTGTGTGTGTGTGTGTGTGTGCGTGCGTGTGTATTAAATGATAGCACAAACAACTAGTCAAACGCACACAAAAGCGGGAGTCCACTCATGTGTGCACCTTCGTCTGCGTGTGTACATGTGTTCGTCCGTCCGGGCGTGGGCGTGGGGGGGCGTGGGAAGAGACAGGTGTGGGCGTGCGGCGTCTGATCATCAGCTTACCTGTGGGCGCCAAGGTAGGTCCGGGTCTCTCCTTTGAGGTCTGCCGCGGCGGGGGGGCGAGGGGGGGGGGGTTCACTCTCCCTCGAGGATTTTCGTTTCTTGGAGAAGACTAAAGAAAGAGGGGGAGGGGGAGGGGGGAGGGGGAAAGGGTCAGAGGAAATGATTTGCATGTGGATTTTTTTCCTTGTGGTTTTGTGTTTTTATTTTCTTCTTCTTCTTCTTCTTCTTCTTCTTTTCTTTTTGTTTTATTGTTTCCTTTTTCATGTTTTATCTTGTCTATTTCATGTTTCTTGTTTTTGTCTTTTTTTCTTCTTTTTATTTCTTTTATATACTCTCATATTCTTAATTATTAGTTTTAGTCTGGAGTTCTCTGTTTCCCCCATTTCACTTTTTATTTCAATTTCCTCTTTTTTCTCTCTCTCTTTTCTACCAAATTCGCGAATTTTTTGGCTTTCTTTTTTACTTTAAAATGATATCTTTATTTTTTCACAGTTTTCTTCCTTATTTTCTCTTTCTTATTTTCGTTATTAATTACCCTTTTCTTTCCCTTTCTATTTTTTTTCACTCTCGTTTCACTTATTTTATCCCCTTCCACCTTATTTCTTTATTTATCCCCCATTTTCTATTATTTTCTCTCTCTTCCTTTCTCCTTTGTTTTCATTCCCTAATTTTCTTTCCTTTTGTCGTTCTCCTTTCTCTTTATCCCTCGAATTATCTTTCTTTCCCCTTCTTTTTCACTCTCTTTCCTTTTCTCTCTTTTTTCTCTTTCTGTCCTTTTCTCTCTTTTTTCTCTTTCTTTCCCTTTCTCTCTCTCTCTCTCATTTTCTTTCCTTTTCCCTCTCTTTCTTTTGTTTCCTCCTTTTCCTTTCTCCCTTTTGTTTCTCTTTCTTTCCTATTCTCACTCTTTCTTTCCTTTTTCTCTATCTTTCTCTCCCTTTGTATCCCTTTCTCCTTTTCTCTCTTTCTTCTTTTCTCCTCTCTCTCTCTCTCTCTCTCTCTCTCTCTCTCACTCCTCTCCTCTCCTCCTCTCTCTCCACACACACTCTCTCTCTCTCTCTCTCCTCTCTCTCTCTCTTCTCTCTCTCTCCTCCCTCTCTCTCTCCTCTCTCTCTCTCTCTCTCTCTCTCTCTCACTCCTCTCTCTCTCTCTCTCTTCCTCTCTCTCTCTCTCTCTCGTCTCGCTCTCTTCTCTCTCTCTCTCTCTCTCTCTCTCTCTCTCTCTCACGCTCTCTCTCTCGCTCTCTCTCTCTCTCTCTCTCTCTCTCCTCTCCTCTCTCTCTCCCTCTCTCTCTCTCTCTCTCTCGCTCCCTCTCTCTCTCTCTCTCTCTCTCCTCCTCGTCTCTCTCTCTCTCTCTCTCTCTCCTTCTCTATCCCCTCTCTCTCTCGCTCTCTCTCTCCTCCTCTCCTCGTCTCTCTCCTCTCTCTCTCTTCTTTGCTCTCTCTTTCTTCCGACTACCAAAAGAACATTTTCAGTCTCGCTTTATATATTCTATTTTTTGTGGGAAAAGAAGGGAGTAAGTTCACGACCACCGTCTTCCTTCAGGTAATTTTGGGAAAGTGTGAGCGTACCAGGAACACGTTGTGTTGGGGTGGGGGTGGGGGAAAGGGGAAGGGAATTAGGGGGAAATGGGGGGGAGGGTTCTTAGTGTAGTGTGTGTGTTGTGTGTGTGTGTGAGTGTGTGTGTGAGTGTGTGTGTGTGAGAGAGAGAGAGAGAGAGAGAGAGAGAGAGAGAGAGAGAGAGGGGGAGAGAAAAGGGGGAGGGGGGAGAGAAAAGGGGGAGAAGAAAGAGAGTGTGTGAGTGGTGAGTGGTGGTTTTTGTGTGTGTGTGTGTTGTTGTGATGGGGTGGGTGTGGTGGTGTGCCTCTCAGTGCAATTTGCGTAGTACGTGGTATCCAAGTGTGTGGCCGTTGCCGGTGGTTATTCGTGCAGTAAGTTTGGTGTGTGGTATTAAATGATTCTAGCACAAACCAAATAGTCAAAACGCCACACACCAAAAAAAAGCGGGAGTTCCACTTTCATTGCTTTATCTGCCTCTACCCTTCTTGTGTGCACACTTCGTACTGCGCGTGTGACATTGTTTGTTTCTTTACTTTTGTACATGTGTTCGTCACTAAGGGGCCTGAGCGAAACCTCGTGGGCTGGGGGGGGTATGGTGGGGAAGAGCACAGGTGTGGTGCGTTGCCCCCCAGCGTCTGAGCATCAAATACGCTCCTTTTACCCGGGGGGGGCGACAAAGGTAGGTCCGGGTCTTTCTCTCCTTTTGGGAGAGTCTGCCGCGGCGGGGGAGCGAGGGGTGGGGCGGTCGTGGGTGCTGGTGGGGGCGGCGGCGGGTTCACTTCTCCCTCGGAGGGGACGAGATTTCTTTCGTTTCTTGGAGAATGAAGACCTAAAGAAGGAAGAAAGACAAGAAAGGAAAAGAGTGGGGATGACGGGCGAGCCGGGAGGATTTGCAGGCTGGGGGGGGGGGGAAAGGGTTCTTCAGAGGGGAAATGATATTTTGCATGTGGGGATTTTTCGTTCATTTGTGTTTGGTTTTGTGTTTTTATTTTCTTCTTATTCTTCTTCTTTTCTCTTTTCTTTTTGGTTTATTGTTTTCCTTTTTCACTGTTTTTATCTTCGTCTCATTTCATGTTTCTTGTTTTTGGTCCTTTTTTATTTTTCTTCTTTTTATTTCTTTTATATACGCTCATATCTTAATATTTTAGTTTTAGTTCTGGAGTATTCTCTGTTCCCCCATTTCACTTTTTATTTCAATTTCCTCTTCTTTCTCTCCTCTCACTCTTCCTCGTTCTGTGTCTACCAAATTCGCGACTTTGTTTGGGACGGGCGTTTTTACTTTTTTGTAAAAGGAGACTCTTATGTGGGCACAAGTTTTCTTCTGGAGTCGGCTCTTTCTTATTGTGTCTGTTATTAATGGACCTTTCTTTACCACGTTGCGAGTTGTTTTTCACTCTCGTTCACTTATGTTAGACACTTCACCTTATGTCTGTAGTTATCCCACATTTGTCTAGTAGATTGCTCCCGCTTGTCCTTGTTTTGTGAGTCAAGTGGGTTTAAGTCCCTAAGGTTGTGACAGGGCCGCTCGGGTTAGCTTCTCCTTTCTCTTTATCCCTCGAATTATCTTTATTTACATGTTAGTTTTATATTTATGTTTGTAAATGATAGTTAATTTTATGTATATTGTTTATAGGTATGGCCTTTATTGTTTCTATCTCTTTTTTTTCTCTTCTTTAAATATTCTAATCTTATCCTTTCATCTCCTAATTTTCACTTTCCTTTTCCCTACTCTTTATTTTGTTTACTCCTTTAATTTCTACATTTTGTTTCTCATCGCTTTTAATTGAGTATCATCTCTTTCTTTACTTTTTACTCTATATTTTGCTATAAATTTTGTGGGTGAATCACTTTAATAACGGTTGGTAATGTCTAGTTCTTAGTGTGAACGAAGAGCTGCTCTCTAGATATATATAAATCGTGCTCGCCTTGAGCCAGATCTACGTTATATTATATACATAGTGCTATCCTCTATATAGTAATCTGCTCTTCTCTCTACTCTCACTCCCTTATCGCTCTCATAGCTCTCTCTCTTTCTCTCTTTCATCTCTCTCTCTCTCTCTCTCTCTATCTTCTCTCTCTCTGATCTCTCTCTAGATCTCTCCACTCTTCTCTCTCTCTCTTCACACACACACGCTCTCTCTCTCTCTTTCTCTCTCTCTCTCTCTCTTCTCTCTCACTCCCTCTCTCTCACTCCCTTCTCTCACTCCTCTCCTCACCTCTCGCTCTCTCTCTCTCTCTCACGCTCTCTCTCCGTCTCTCTCTCTCTCTCCTCTCTCTCTCCTCTCTCTCTCTCTCTCTCTCTCTCTCATCTCTATCTCTCTCCGCTCTCGCTCTCTCCGCTCTATCTCGCTACTCTCTCTTTCTCTCTCTCTCTCTCTCTCTCTTCCTCCAACCGCTCTCTTCTCTAGCCCTCAATCGCCCTCTCTCTCTCTCCTCTCTCTCTCGCCTCTCTTCTCTCTCTCTCCCTCTCTCTCTCTCTCGCTCTCTCTTTCTGTTGCGTCGCGAGCAGTAGCCAAAAAGGAAACATTTCAGTCTCGCTTTATATATTCTATTTTTTGTGGGAAAAGAAGGGAGTAAGTTCACGACCACCGTCTTCCTTCAGGTAATTTTGGGAAAGTGTGGACGGCTGGAACAACAGGTGTGTTGGGGGTGGGGGTGGGGGGGAAGGGGGAAGGGAAAGGGGGAAAGGGGGGAGGGTCTTAGTGTGTGTGTGTGTGTGTGTGTGTGAGTGTGTGTGTGAGTGTGTGTGAAAGAGAGAGAGAGAGAGAGAGACGAAGAGAGACGGAGAAAGAGAGAGAGAGAGATGAGGAGAGAGTGAGAGAGACGAGATGAGAGAGAGATAGGTGATGAGGAGGGGAGAAGAGAGAGAGAGAGTGTGTGAGTGAGTGAGTGAGTGTGTGTGTGTGTGTGTGTGTGTGTGTGTGTATGTGTGTGTGTGTGTGTGTGTGTGTGTGTGATGTGCGTCGATTACATATTGCGCGATGAAATCAATCATTCTCAGCCATACCCTTTTTTCTACACACACAAGCGTACGCACATGTATGAGTATAACCCGCACTATACCTTCGCCATCTAAATCTTCATCTCCCTCCCTCTCTCCCTCCCTTCCCCCTCTCCCTCTTCCTCTCCCCCTTCCCTCTCCTCCTCTCCACCCCCCTCCCCCTCCCATGGTGTGTTCACTTCACATCCACGAGAAGCGAAGAGGCAAAAGGATCGTGCCTGTTTCCTCAAGACAAAGGGAGAGTGAAGGAGATGCAAGGGGGGCGGGGGGGGGGGGGCATGTAAAGGGGATGAGAGGGAGAGAAGAGGAGAAAGAGCGAGAGGGGAGAGGAGAGGGGAGAGAGGAAGGGAGAGAGCAGGTAGACGGTGAAGAGAGTCAGGACAGGACAGACAGGACAGGGGGACAGGACAGACAGGGACAGACAGGACAGACAGACCAGGGGGACAGACAGGGGACAGACAGACAGACAGACAGACAGTAACATACGTTTTTACATACTTACCGTACATACATTACATATATTTACATACATTTACATACATCACATACATACATACAATACATAAATTACATACAATACATTCATAAATACTATTTTACACGCACACACACGGCGTACACGCACACACACACACACACACCATCACACACACACCACACCACACACACACACACACACACACAACACACACAACACACCACACCCACACACACAACACACCCACACACACACACACACACCATACACACACCGCACAGAGAGGAGAGAGAGAGAAGAGAAAGGGAGAAAGAGAAGAGAGAGAGAGAAGACGAGAGGAGAGAAGAGAGGAGATCGAGATGAGGAGAGAGGAGCAGGAGGAGGAGAGAGAGAGAGAGAGTGGAGAGAGGAAGAGAGAGAGAGAGGAGAGAGAGAGAGGAAACAGAGAAGACGAGAGAGAGAGAGAGAGGTAAGAGAGAGAGAGAGAGAGAGGAAGAGAGAGAGAGGAAGAAGAGAGAGAGAGACGGAAGAGAGAGAGAGCGAGAGAGAGGGAGGAGAGAGAGAGAGGAAGGAGCGAGAGAGAGGGAGGAGAGAGAGAGAGAGAGACAGAGACGAAGAAAGAGAGAGAGGGGGGGAGCAGAGGAAGAGAAAGGGGGGGGGGGGGAGGTGGCAGACAGGAGGTAAATTGGCCATGTATGCAAATTGCAACGTGCCGGGGCTGTGCAATTAAGTGCCGGGGACAAACTTTTGAAGGCTGGATTTGTTTACTTCTGTCATGTCTCCCTAGAGTGACAGAAGAGGAGGAGGGGGGGAGGTGGAGGTGGAGGTGGAGGAAGGGGGGAAGGGAGAGTGGGGGGGGAATAGGAGAAGGAAGAATAGGGGGAGGGGAGGAGGAGATGGCGGAATAGGAATAGGAAAAGGGGGAGGAGGAATAATAGGAGCAAAAGGGGGAGGAAGACGAGGCGAAGGAGATAGAAGAAAAGGAGGAGGAGGTGGAGTAGTCAGGAGCAAGACCAGGTGGTGGAGGAGGAGAAGGAGGAGGAGGATGGGTAGGGAGGGAGTGGAATTAGGAATGAGGGAGGTGACTCGGCTGGCGGAGAAGGGAGTAGAAGTAAGGGGAAAGAGAAGAAGCAGTTAGAAGAAGAAGAAGAAGCATATAGGGAAAGAGAAGTGTGGAAGATGGCGGCTGGACCTGATATAAAGATGTAAAGAAGAAAGTGGAATAGAGGAAGGGACGAAGGCCGAAGCGAAGGGGAAGGAGAAAGAGGAAAAGAGTGAGAGAGGAGGAGACAAGGAGGAAAATGACATGAAACCGAGGATGAGGACAGAGCTTGCCAGCAGCCCAAATCCTGCCAACAGAAGGCAGAAGGATTATGCAGGGAGGGAGGGGGAGGGAGGAAGGAGAGAATGAGAGAGAAAGGCAAACAGACAGACAGACAGGCAGGCAAACTGACAGACAGACAGACAGACAGACAGACAGACAGACAAACAGAGAGGAAGCGAAGGAGGTGAAGATGTATGAATGCGTGAGTTGGAGAGAGGCTAATGCCCATTAATGGGGGCTTTTAAAAGGGTGTATAGTGGGAGTGGGTGGGGGAGGGAGTGCGAAAAGTCAAGGGATGGGGGTAAAGGAGTTAGGGAAAGGTGGGGTTAAGGGGGGGAGGGGGTACATAGACTCCCCCAGCACGCGCTCGGACCAACAGAGTAAATAAATAAATGAATAAAAAGCGTAATAAAACAATTAAAAGCATAGCCTTGAATGTGGGCGGCGCTGCAGTTTTCGGAGGAAAGCAGGTCCGTATTCGTATTTTGTTTATTATCATTGTTGTTGTTTACTTCTCTGTTTCGTTGTTGTTGTTATTCCTTTCTATTTCTATTTTATTATTATTTTTTAAGGAAAATCGTTTATTTACTGTTTTTCATTTGCGCGAGAGAAATATTTGCATTTGGATAATAGCAAAAAAAATGAGTTGGGAGTTTAATGTGCACTTACGAAGCGTTCAGATGCCTGTATATGTATCTACGTTCGGTAGATACATACACAGGCATTTGTTTGTTTGTACAAGCGCAAACAAACAAAGATAAATTAGAAGAAAAGAAGAGAGATAGAGAGACAGAAGAGAAGAAGCGCCGGCCAGACATTAGCTAGGCTGGCCATGCTTTTTTCTGGTTGTTTATGCACAGGGAAACGAAATGAGTTTAGAACAAAGAGGATACTGTCATGGTGTTGTATTTTGGTTCGGGGGGGGGGGGAAGGAGGAGGAGTAGGGGGGAGGGAGTAGGGGGGGAGATGACGTGTAGAATACGGTGCAAAGGCGAGACTGGAGGCTTAAGGTATAAGGATGAAAGTGGTTTGACGTATTAGGTTGGCGGAGAGAGTGGCTTGGAGTATGAGGTATGAGGAGAATGGCGTATTAGGTTTGTGGAGAAAGTGGACGGAAGTATAAGGGATAAGGAGGTCGAGGCTTGAAGTATAAAGTATAGAGAATTTGAAAGTTGAAGTATAAAGTATAAAGTTGAAGTATATGGTATAAGGAGTTTGAAAGCTGAAGTATAAGGTTTATGAAGAAAGATATGAAAGGTATGAGGAGATGAAGCTTTGGAATTTGAAGGATAAGGATAAGGAATTTTGACACAAGTTATAAGGTATAAGGACTTGGCGGGGGGAGGGGCAGTGAAGGGGAAAAAGGAGGCAGGAGAGGTGGAGAGAAGAGGGATAGGAAGGGCTAGTGAGAGATAGAAGAAAGAAGAGGAGAGAGATCAAAGAGATAGCGGAATTGGAGAATGGGAGAGAAGGAGGAAATCAGATAATAAGTCAGATTTAGGAAATAAAAGAGAGACAGACAGATGGAGACGAGGAGGAGAGAGAGAGAGAGACGAGAGACGAGAGAGAGAGAGAGAGCGAGAGAGAGAGAGAGAGAGAAAAATGAAAGAGAGAAAAGATGAGAGAGAGAGACAGAGAGAGAGCGAGGAGATCGGATGACAACGGAGAGAGAGAGAGAGAGAGAGAGAGAGAGAGAGAGAGAGAGAGCGAAGCCACATTGGCAGTGGCATCCGAGCATATGAATGAGGCAGTTCGATCTCTCTGGTTTACAAAGAATGATCGGAAAACAATACGGAGATTTTATTTCGTTTTTTTTCACCCAACCGGATTTTCACAACAATAGAAATTCCATATTCGAGTCAGTAATTGAAACTTCCTTTTTCTTGTCCTTTCCAATCGACGAGGTAAAGAGGAAACGGTCGGTTGGGACCAACTAATATCTATTTTTTTTTTTATACGGTTGCTGTCTTTCTCTCTTCATGATAGTGGTATGCAGTCTGGTGTATCTCTTCTCTATCTCTCTCACTCATCTCTCCATCCTCTTATCTTCTCAGCTATCTCTCTCGCTTCATCACGCTCGCTCTCTCTCGTCTTAATTCTCTGATATCGAACACTACCTTCCATATAGCCCTACCTCATTCTCTCAATAGAGATCTACTCTATATCTCTTCTTCTCTCTCGATAAGAGACGAGCTCTCATATAATATATATATCGAGAATCTATATGTCATTCGATCTTGTATAATATACTATTATGAGTCTGAGACTCATCTCTCTCTCTCTCTCTCTGTCTATCTCCTATATCTATATCGTATCTCGCTCTATTACTCTAGCTCTCTCTCCTCTCTTTCTCTTTCTCTTTCTTTCATTCTCTCTTCTCTCTCTCTCTCCCCTCTCTCTCTCTCCTCTCCTCTCTCTCTATATCTCTATATCTACTCTCGCTCTATCTCTCTCTCTCTCATCTCTCTCTCATTTTGATTGTTTTATTTCATTCGCTGTCTTTCTCTGGTTCTCGTTTTCATTTTCCTTCTCTATTTCTCATTCGTTTGCTCTCGCTCTCTCTATCTATCTATCGGTCTATCTATCTGTCTATCTATCTATAATTCATATCCCGAACACTGGATATTTAAAAAAATAGAGTGAGAAAGAGAGAAAGAGAGAGGGAGAGGGAGAGGGAGAGGGAGAGGGAGAGAGAAAGGGAGAGAGAGAGAGAAATAAAAGAAGAAAGAAAGAAAGAATGAGAGAGAGAGAGAGAGAGAGAGAGAGAGAGAGAGAGAGAGAATGAGAGCAGACAAAGAGAGTGTTAGGGCGAAAGGAATGCTAGTAACGAAGAAAATTGATTTTGATGAATGATGATGAAAAAAAATGCTGATAAAGGATTTTTTATCAATACAATTTGCTATGATAGGAAGCCAGGGAGATCGAAGGGCAGGGGATAACGTGGGAAGTGGAAGGAAGTCGCAAGAAATAAGGGAGAAAAGCAACAGAGAAAGAAAATCGGATGAGAGGGAGAGAAAGAG
>NC_051425.1:14307622-14310122 GCF_015228065.2 Penaeus monodon | reverse complement strand
GGAGTGGGGGGGGGGCGAAAGGGAAATAGGAAAAGAAAGAGAAAGGAAAGAGTGATAAGAGCGGCGGAATGGAAAGGGTAGGTCGGCTGTCCCAAGTAAGCCCGGCTTTATGTCAAAATCTCGACGCTGGGATGGCCATGTGGGGGGGAGAGAGGGGGGGGGGGGAGGGGGGGA
The DNA here is from genome assembly GCF_015228065.2 of Penaeus monodon. NCBI lineage: Eukaryota > Metazoa > Arthropoda > Malacostraca > Decapoda > Penaeidae > Penaeus > Penaeus monodon. The sequence continues at coordinate 14,309,948 of NC_051425.1, read as the reverse complement.
GGGGGGGAGAAATGGTCTGAGAGGAGGGAGGAGGAGGGCGGAGGAGGATGTGGGGGAGGGGGGGGATGAAAGAGGAGATGATGTGAGGGGAGAGAGGGAGGGAGAGGAAAGAGGGGAGATGATGTGGGGGAGGGAGGAGGAGATAATAAGGGGAGAAGGAGGGGGAAGGGGGGTTTTCATGTAGGTAAGGAGAGGGAAGACGATGTAGGGGAGGAGGGGGGGGAGATGATGGAGGAGGGAGGGAGGGAGGAAGGGTGAGATGATGTGAGTGAAGGAGGAATAGTAGGAGAGATAGTATGGAGGGAAAGGAGGGGGAGGGAGAGCTATGCCGATGCTCGTAACTCGAAGGTCGGATACGTGAATCGTGAGTGAGTGAGTGAATGAGTCGTGAGTGAGTCGTAATATGGGAAGGGAGAAGGCCAGGGGAAGGGGAAGAAGGGGGGGGGGGTGAATAGGCCTAGAGTGCGAACCGATGACCGCGATTCCAAAGGTCGGCTGCGCGGATCGTGAGTAAATGAGTGAATGGGACGTGACTCAGTGATCATGCCGTTTGTGGTCGGGGAAGGAGGAGGAGGAGGAGGAGGAGGAGGAAGGGGAGGAGGAGGAGGGGGAGGAGGAGGAGGGGGGGAGGAGGAGGAGGGGGGGAGGAGGAGGGGGAGGAGGAAGGGGAGGGAGGGAGGGGAGGGAGGGAGGGAGGGAGGGAGGGGCAGGAGGAGGGGGAGGAGGAGTGGGAAGGGAAAGGTGAGGAGGAAGAGTGAATAAGAAAGGGAAAGGAAAAGGAGGTGGAGAGGAAGGGGAGGAAGAGGAGGGAGGGGAAGGGGAGGAGGAAGAGGGGGAGAAGGGAGAGGAGAGGGAAGGGGAAGAAGAGTAAGAGAAGGGAGGGCGAGGAGGAAGGGGTTGGGGACCAAAGCCAGGTCACTGACTATCGCACGACTGCTGTCCACGACTCTAAAGGTGAAATGTGAGTGAGTAAACGAATGACTCATGAGTGAGTGAATAAGTGATCTAGTTGTGTGTGAACGAAAGAATGAGAAGAGATTATGTGCATGAGGAATGGATGAGGAGTGAGTGAATAAGTGCTTTTTCAGTGAGTGAGTGAATAAATGAATGCGGTTTCAGTGAGTGAGTGAATAAATGAATGCGTTTTCAGTGAGTGAGTGAATAAATGAATGCGTTTTCAGTGAGTGAGTGAATAAATGAATGCGTTTTCAGTGAGTGAGTGAATAAATGAATGCGTTTTCAGTGAGTGAGTGAATAAATGAATGCGTTTTCAGTGAGTGAGTGAATGATAAATGCTTCTTCAGTGAGTGAGTGAATAATAAATGCTTTTACAGTGAGTGAGTGAATAAATGAATGCGTTTTCAGTGAGTGAGTGAATAAAGGGATGAATGGGGCGTCAGTGAGTCTGCCTGGCAGAGGCTATATCGAGAGAGGTAGGCGAGCTGAACGTCGCTATAAATTCTAATTATGACGTTGCCATCCTCGTTTTTTTTTTTTTTTTTTTTTTTTTTTTTTTTTTTTTTTTTTTTTTTTTTTTTTTTTGGGGGGGGGGGGGGGAAAAGGGGGGTGGGGGGAAAGGGGGGGGGGGGGGTGGGGCGGGGCGCGTGTCTGGGGCCCCGACGTCGGGCGAGCGTCTTGATGTCCCGTGGGCTTTTTTTCCCAAAATTTTGGGGTGGTTTGAAGGGGGGAGGAGTGCGTGCGTTTATTTTTTATTGTTTGGGAGTGTTGTGGGGAGGTTTTTAGGGAGGTTTGGGGGGGGTATAGGGGAGGGAGGGAGAGAGGGGGGAGGAAAGGGGAGAGAGAGGGAGGGGGGGGAAGCGAAGAGAGAGAGAGAGGAAGGGAGGAATGAAGAGAGAGAGGGGGGAGGAAAGGAGGAGAGAGGGGAAAGGAAGAGGGGAGAGAAAGAGAGAGAGAAGAGAGAGAGAAGGAGAGAGAGAGAGAAGAGAAAAAGAAAGGGGGGGAGGGAGGGGAGGGAGGGAGAGAGGAAAAGAAGGAGAGAGAGAAGAGAAGAGGAGAGAGAGGAGAGAGAGAGAGAGGGGGGAGGGGGGGAGGGGAAGGGGAGGGGGGAGGAAGGAAGAGAGGGGGGAGGGGGGAAGGGGAGGAAGAGAGAGGGAGGAAGGGAGGAGAGAGGGGGGGGGGGAAAAGGGGGAAACGAAAAGAGAGAGAGGGGGGGGAGGAAAACGGGGAGGGAGAGAGGGGAGAGAGAGAAGAGAGAAAGAGAGAGAAAAGGAGAGAGAGAGAGAGAGAGAGAGAGAGAAAAATAAAGACGCAGGGAAAGGGACACACACAGGCAGGGTCAGAGGCAGAGTGAAAGACAAAAAAGAGA
>NC_051425.1:14303225-14307522 GCF_015228065.2 Penaeus monodon | reverse complement strand
CACACCAAACCTTCCCAATAACTCTCCCTTACCCCTTTCACCCCCCCCACCCTCTACCCCTTCTCCACTACACCCCACCTCCACCGTCGTCAACCCCACCATGTACCCCTATCCCACCACCTATCCTCCCCTCCCCCTCCTCTCCCCCTACTCACGTCACGACCCCCCCCTCCCTTCCCCAACCCCCACTTGGGTCAGGAAGACATTTCGTGACGCGAAATGTAACGACTTGACGACGTGTGGGGGTAGTAGTGGTGGTTCACGAGGCTAAGAGGGGGAAGGGGGACCGGGGGTTGGGAGGGGGCGTGACCAAAGCAACCTTTTATGACCGAGCGCCTTCGATAGCCCGTTAGTGTCTGATGGAATTTTGTTGTGAGGTGAACGCTCGTCGCTAGTCGTGCGTTTGTGTGTGGGAGTGTTTTGCGAGTGGGAAAGCGGGTGGGGGGGTTTGGGAGTGGGGGGGGGATGGGGGAGATGTGTTTATGGATGGGAAGGGGGTAGAGGTGTGGGTGGGGGACGGAGGGCGGAAAAGTGTGGGGAGGGATTAGAGGTGTGGGAGGAGGGTGGAAGAGTGTGTTTGGGAGCTGGGGAGGGGGTGATGTGTGAGGGGGGGGGGAGTCTGGGAGAGAGTGGTGTAGAGGGGGTGGGGGGTAGAAGTGTTTACATGTGAGTGGAATTAAGAATGAAAAGATGTGCCGAGTGGAAAGAGGACTGTAAGTGTGCATATGTGTTTAAAGAGGGGCGGGTGTGTACATATGGACGGGTAGAGAGACAACTCATTTTGCGTGTGCGTGCTTGTGCGTGCGTGTCCGAAAAAAAAGCATACACACGCACACCCCCTCCCTGCATGTGTGTATATGCCTGCTTGCCCGTGCGTTTGTCTCTCCGTCGAACTTGAAATAATGGCTGCGCTGTTTTTCTCAAGACGAAGATTTACGGCCTCAACAGCACCGGAAAGATTCAACAAAACGGAATAAAAAGGTGTAGCGTGTTGTGAGGGAGGGTGAGTTACCACCAGAGCCTCTCCCACTCTATGAATTGATAATGCTCGTGGAAAGAAAGCAAGAAAGGTGTGAGGTGGGAGGGTGGAGGAGGAGGTGGAGGTGGGGTAGAGGGGAGGGGAGTGGAGGTGGAGGTGGAGGTGGAAGTGGAGGAGGATGAGGAGGAGGAGGAGATGGAGATGGAGATGGAGATGGAGAGAGTGAAGGAGTTAGCGAGGTAGGGAGAATGTGAGGGGAAGCTGGATAGATAGATAGATATAGATGTAGATATAATTTTATCTATATATAATTATATGTATATGTGTATGTAGAAATAGATGAATAGATAAAGATATGTATCGCCCACCTTCATCCCCCACTGAGCCACCCACAACGTCTAATATCGATATATTCTTGAGCGCCTTTCCTGTGTTCTTTTTCATCTTAAGTGATTTTCTTCGTGTAGTTTCTGCGCTCTTGTTTTCAATTTATCTTCCTTCTCACATTCCGTTGTCCTCCCTTTCTTCTCCTTTTCCTCCTCCTCCTCCTCCTCCTCCTCCGGCTCCTTCTCCGGTTTTCTTTTCTGTCTCCTTATTCCCGTTTTATCTCCCTGCCTCTTTATTCCCGTTTTATCTTCCTCTTCCACTGTCTCTTTGCGCTTTGCTGCTAATACTCCGTTTCTCTTCCTTCTCCTCCGCCGCTTCCTCCTTCATTATTTATTCTTCCGTTTCTTCTTCCCTCGTCTTCTTGCTATTCTCTTTCGCCTCCTCTTCCTCCTCCTCCTCCTCTACTTCCTCTACCTTCTTTTCCTCCTCCTCCCGCTCTTCCTTTTTCCTCCTCCTTCCTTTTTCCTCCTCTCTCCCCACTACCTTCATTTTCCCTTACCCCTTTCATCCCCCCCCACGTTCCCAACCCTCCCCCTCCCCTCCCCCGCATGGCCGCTCTTGTCGCTGCTGTAATTAATGTAATTAATGGCGAGTAATTAGTGAATTTTGAAACGTTAGACGGCGAGACCTCAAGCTGCTGGCCATGATTGTTTTCTCATAAAGTTTTCTTTTGCGAGCCCCGTCTTATCTTGTGGTATTTTGATGTTTGTTTTTTCCTTCTCTCTCTCTTTCTTCCTTTTTTATTTTTTTTTTTTCCTTTTATTTTGTATTTTTATTTTTTTTTAATTCTCTCTCTCTGAAACTCACTCTCTCTTTCTCTCTTTCTCTCTTTCTCTCACACACACTCTTCCACAACCTCTCTTTTCCCCTCTTCTTTCTTCCTCTCTCTCTTCTCTCCTCTCCTCTCTCTCTCTCTCCTCTCTCTCTGGGTCTCTCCTCTTCTCTTCTCTCCTTCTCTCTCTTCTCTCTTTTTCTTTCCATTCTCTCTCTCTCTCTTCTCTCTCTCTCCCCTCTCTCTCTCTCTCTCTCTCTCTCTCTCTCTTTCTCTCTCTCTCTTTCTCATTCTCTTTTTTTTCTCTTTCTCTTTCTCTTTCTCTCTCTCTTTCCCTTTGAATCATCGCCGATCTACGCTTTGCAAATGGGTTCAGAACCTTGTCTTTGCGTGGACGCTGGTCCCCCCTCCCCCCTTTTTAGTCTTAGGGAGGAGGTAAAGAATTTTTTTTCTTTTTTTTCTTTTCTTTTTTCTTTTTGGTGTGGGTGGGATTAGTGGGTAGGGAGGGTGGGGTGGATGGGGAGGGTGGGGATGGTGGTTCCCGTAGTCCGTTCCGTACGCATACTTATGGGTGGATATCCATCTACCCGTTAGTGTGTATGTTTGTTTTTTTTTGTTTTTTTTTCATCTTTCCTTTCCCTCTCTCTACCTTCCTCCCTCCCTTCTTCCCTCCGTTCTCTCAATCTTCCCCCCCCTTCCTCCCTTCCTCCTTCCCTCCGTTCTCTCAACCTCTCCATCCCCCTCTCCCTCCCTCCCTCCCTCCCTCCCTCCTTGGCTCCGTACTCTCATCCTCTCCCTCCCTCCCTCCCTCCCTCCCTCCTTGGCTCCGTACTCTCATCCTCTCCCTCCCCCTCTCCCTCTCCCTCCTTCCCACCCCCACCTCGCTCTCTCAGTGCGGAAGAGGAGCAAGCATGGTAATGATAATGATAATAACAAGGCTGATTATGTCTCATCAAAAGAAGTGATTAGCGCAGCCGTGACTCTTGCTAGAGAGCGCCCCCCCCCCCCCCCCCCCTACCCACCCACCTACCCACCCTCGTTTTCTGTGTCTCACTGATTGGAATGGGAGAGGGAAGGAGAGGGAAGAGGAGGAGAAGGAGAGGAAAAGGAGGGTTGAGAGAGGAAAAAGAAGGAGGAGATGGGGGAGGAAGGGAAAGGGAGGGAAAGAGAACGGAGAAGGGAGAGAGGGGAGGACAAGAAAAGGGAAGGAAAAGGGGGAAAAAAGGGAGAGAGAGGAGGAGGAGATGAAGGAGAAGGAAGGAAAAGGGGGAGGGAAAAGGGAGAGAAAGATGAGGAGGGAAGAGGAGAAAGATAGGAGAGAGATGAGGAGCAAGAAAGGGTAGGAGGGAGAAGGGAGAGGAAAGTGGAAGAGGGGAGAAAGAAGAGGGGGGAAGAGAAGAGGGAGAAGGAGGAATAGAAGGAACAGGAGGGAAAAGGGAGAGAGAAGACGAGGAGAAAGGAGAGAAAAGAGAGATAAGAATGTTAAGCAGAAAAAAGGAAAAGAAGAGATTGAAAAGAGGAGGAGGAGAAGATAGAGAGAAAAGGAAGGAAAGACAGGTAACGAATGAAAGAAGAAAAAAGAGAAGTAAGCAAGAGGACGTGAAAAAGAAATAGGAGGAAGGAGGAAGCGAGAGAGAGAGAGAGAGAGGGACACGGAGACGGCAGGCTATTAGGATGAAGGATGAAGGAGGGAAGGAGGGTAATAGGACTTCGAACAAGGGGGGGGGGGGGGCTGGAAAATGAGCTTAAAAGGAGATCGACGTCCTGCGTTAGGTCTATGTGGAGGAGAAAGGGAAGTGGAGGTGGAATTGAGTGGAGAGACTCTCCCTTGTATTTATTTTATTGTTGTTATTGTTGTTAATGATGTTGTTGTTGTTGTTGTTAATGTTTCGTCAGATTTTTTTTTTTTTTTTTTTTTTTTTAAGGAAGTTTGGTTATGAAGATTTTCTTTCTCCGATTCCTTTTCCTTTTTGATCCCTTTCTTTCTCTTCTTATTACTTTCATTCTTCTGCACCTCTTCCTCCTCCGCTTACTCCTCCTCATACTCCTCTTCCTCCTCTTCCTTTTTCTCCACTTCCTCTTCCTCCTAATCATCCTCCTCCTCTTCCTCCTCCTCCTCCTCCTCTTCCTCTTCCTCCTTCTCCTCCTCTTCCTCCTCC
>NC_051425.1:14295725-14298225 GCF_015228065.2 Penaeus monodon | reverse complement strand
GGAGATGGGGAGTGGGGTGAGGAAGGGGAAGGGGAAGGAGGTGGGGAGAAGATGGGGCCAGGATGGAGAGGCGATGGGTAGGGGGAAGGTGACGGGAGGTATTTGAGGTTGAGGGGTTTTGGTGCCACCTCCATCCCTTACCCTCCCTTACCCCTTTTCCTTATTCCCTTCCTTTCTCCCTATCTTCTACCTTCTGCTTCCATAACCCCCTTCCCTTACCTCCTCTATTTCCCTCCCTAACACTCCCTTCCTAACCCTCCCTTACCCTATCTTTTTTACCTTAGCCATCTCTTACCCTAACAAACCCTCCCTTACCCTCCCTCCCTACCCTCCCTCACCCTCCCTCCCTCCCTCCCTCCCTCCCTCCCCCTCCCTCCCCCTCCCTCTAGATCCAACGCACGGTAGTCCTGTTGTCATTTCGACTTAGTGTGTCCATTCGGTGTTTGTGGAGCGAGGTCTGTGGCCGTTGTTTGTGGTGGTGGTGGTGGGAGGGAGGGGGGGATGGGAAGGGGGGGAGCGCCTGGGATTGTGAGATTGGCTATTCCCGTTTCCGTGTCCTGCGCCTCTCCCTTGTCGGCCTCCTCTTCCGCTTCGAATGCTTTGTCTCCTCCTCATCCTCATCTTCATCCTCCTGCTCCTCCTCCTGGTTGTTTGTCTACTGGTCTTTCCTCTTCCTCCTCTTCGTTTACGTAATTTTCTTCCCCCTCCCCTTCCTCCTCTTCTCCTTCCTCCCCCTCCTCCACTTCCTCCTCCTTCTCCTTCTTCTTTTCCTCCTCCTCCTCCTCCTCCTCCTCCTCCTCCTCCTCCTCCTCCTCCTCCTCCTCCTTTCCCCTCTCCCTCTTCTACTTCCTATCTGCCTCTTCCCCTACGTCATTCTCCATTCTGTCTTCAGTAGACGTATACAAGAATGTTTCCTGATTCTCTTTGGTTGCAATTTTTGTCAATTTCGCCTGCAAATTCCGAGATGGTAGGGAGACCCCCTTACCCCCTCTCACACCCAACCCCTCCCTACTCCGCATTTTCACTTACTTATCACTTGGATGTAATTAGAACCCAATTAAGATAAGTTACATGACTTCCTCCTCTTCTTCTCTCTCTCTCTTATTCTCTTTCTCTATTTTTCTTATTCTCTTTCTCTCTTCTCTTTTCTTCTTTTCTTTCTCTCTTCTCTTCTTTTCTCTTCTCTTCTCTTCTCTTCTCCTCTCCTCTCTCTCTATTTTTCTCTCTCTCTTAATATTTCTGTCTACCTATCTCTCACTCTCTCTATCTGCCTGTTTGTCAGTCTCTCAGTCAGTCTATCCATCTGCCTATCTAATCTATCCATCTATCTATTTCTGTCTCTGCCTCGCTTTCTTTTTCTGCTCTCCTTCGTAGTTATCATTCCTTTTCATAGTGAGTGCATGCGAGGTGAACACACATAAAAGACAAAGACACACACACACACACACACACACACACACACACACACACACACACACACACACACACACACACACACACACACACACACACACACACACACACACACACACACACACAAATCATTATCACACGCACATGCATCCACATACACAGAGAGAGAGAGACAGACAGACAGACAGACAGAGAAAGAGGGAGGCAAAGGGAAAGGAAAAGAAATAGAGAGAGAAAGAGAGAAAAAGAAGACGAAAACGAGATTCCGAATTAATTATTCAAACCAAACTTTCCCTCCGAGGTTCTTATTGATCACAGAACCCAAGAGATGGCACTGATCTATGAAAATTCCACCTCACCCCCCCCCCCTACCTCTCTTCCCCTCCACCAAAAAAGAAGTAAAACACAAAAAAGCATCATAGAAATACATTATATTTGTGTGTTTGTTATTGTCCATTCGCCTCACAGTTCATTTGGCTGAAAAAAGGTAAAGGGTAGGGTGGGGGGAGGGTAGGTAGGTAGGTAGGTAGGAGTGAGGGGATGGGAGGGGGAGGGGGGAGGGGGAGGAGGGTTGACTGGCTTGAAAATTGTTTACGAAATTGCTTATAAATTGAAACCGCGGAACATCACTGCCTATGAATTGATTGGAATATTAAATGAGGCATTTACATCGTTATGAATTTTGCGCTCAGTCCTTGTTTATCGGTGGCGAAAGATGGAATAAAAAAGCATAGGTGGAAAAGGGGTTACTTTTTTTTTTTAATGAGTAAGAAAAAAAATTTAATCTGTTGACTGTTAGATTTGTTCTCAAGACAAGTGTTTAGAGGTGATTATAGACTCCTGTTTTGCTCAGGATGTTAATTTAAACTTTTTTGCTGGAAAGTGAGGCCTGCAAAGGACATCTCGAAATAGTAATCACTCGCCGTTCAGAGAGAGAGAGAGAGAGAGAGAGAGAGTGAGAGAGAGAGAGAGAGAGAGAGAGAGAGAGAGAGAGAGAGAGAGAGAGAGAGAGAGAGAGAGAGAGAGAGAGAGAGAGAGAGAGAGAGAGAGAGAGAGAGAGAGAAAGAGAGAGAGAGAGAGACTGAGA
>NC_051425.1:14271192-14290625 GCF_015228065.2 Penaeus monodon | reverse complement strand
GGGAGTTTGGATCCCACGAGGAACGAGAGGTGGGGAAAAGGGGGAGGAGGGGGGGAAAAGGGTAGAGGAAAGGGGAGGGAGAGGTGAAGGGAGGGGGAGGAGGGGGAGGAGGGAGGGTGGAGAGGGAGGTGGAAAAGTAGAAGGGTGAATGGTAACCTGGTGGGGGAGAGAGAGAGGGGAGGGGCAGGGAAAAGGGGTGAGGGGGAGGGGGAGCAAGAAGGGTGAAGGGTAGCTTGTTGGGGGAGAAGGGAAAAATATGAGAAGGTTGGCAGAAAGGGGTAGGTAGGAAAGTGGGACGGGAGGATAAATGGTGGCACGGTGGCAGAGTGGGGAGGGGAGCACGGAAGTGTGAATGTCAGGGTAGGGGGAAGGGGAGGATAGGAGAATGGTACTTGGGGAGAGAGATAGAAAAAAATAATAATGTCAAGAACAGATGGGGCAAAGGAGGTAATGGTAACGGCAGGGGGGAGGGGAGCGAAGATAAATGCAGAGAAAGGAGGTAGGGTGGCAGGGTGAGACTGAGGTGAGAAGAAGAATAATAGAGAGAGGAAAGGAAGATGGTAGGCGAGGGGCAGGGGGTAGATAAGGAGCAGAGAGGTGTAACTTGGTGGCAGGGAGTGAGGAGAGAGGAGGGAAGGTGAGGGGAGAGGGGCAGGGAGGGAGGGGGAGGGGAGGAGGAGGGCAGGAGGAAGAGAGGAGGGAGAGGGGAGGAAGAGGGGAACAAGAAAGCCTGCGAGAGGGTAAACACTGGCTTAGTAGGCCCCTTCTTCACCACGAGGAGATCCGGCGATAAGTGTGAGAAACTCGAGTTTTTTTTTCCTCCTTTTTCCGTTTTTTCAGATTTTTCTTTCGTTTTTTTTTCGTTTTTTGCTCTGTTTTGTTTTTATAGTTTTGAGTTTCATTTTTTGGTTCTTGTTTGTTTGTTTGTTTGTTTTTTGTATGATTATTTTTATTCATTTTCTCATTTTCTTTTTCTCGTGATTATGTCCTCTTCGTATGAAACATGTTTTTTTTTTTCTATTCCTTCTTCCTTCCTTTCTACCTTCCTCCCCGCCTTCCATCCTTCCCCCCCTTTCCTCCCTGTCTCTCTCCTTCCTTCCATCCTTACTTCCACCCTCCCTCCCTCCCTCCCTCCCTCCCTCCCTCCCTCCCTCCCTCCCTCCCTCCCTCCCCCCCCCCTTTCCTTCGCTTTCATTTTTTAAAATCTTTTCGAACAAAGGAAAGAGAAAAGAAACGAATGTGTAATACATTGAGGGGGAGGGGGTGGGGACCTGGGGCTGAGATTGGGGAGGGTGGAGGGGGGGGGGGTCAGACAGTAATGGAGCCTGAAAGAAATACGGGGAAGGTCTACGTGTTCCTTCATGAAGCGTCTTTTATTTATTAATACATCTTTCATGATTTTTTTTTTATTCTCATCTAGCCTTATGCACCTGTCTCTTTCTTCTCCAACTTTCTCTCTCTCTCTTCTTTTCTCATCATTTTATCCCCTCCATCCTGCCTCTCTGTCTTTCGTTCTCTCTCTCTCCCTATCTTTCTCTCTATCTATATATCTCTGTCTATCTATCATTCTATCTATCTATCTATCTCTCTAACTTTATCTATCTATCTATCTGTCTATCTATCTATCTATCTCTCTTCTTGCCCAGTTCCTATCCCCTCTCCTTTCTGTCTGCTCCAACTCTCCTCTCTCTCCATATTCCTTTTTCCCCCTTCTCTCCCTCTCTCCCTTCCACACTCCTTTCTCCACTTTCTCTCTCCCTCCCCTCTTCATTCTCCCTTTCTTCCTCTCTCTCCTCTTGACTCTCTCCTTCTTCCTCACTCTTTTCTCCCCTCTCCCTCCCCTCTTCTTGCCCTACCCCCTTCCCTTCCCCTCTTACCCCCCTTCCCCTCTTCCCCCCTTCCCCTCTTCCCCTCTTCCCCTTCTATATTCCGGCGAATATTTGCCATACATCGCCTCCGCTCTGGCTTTCTCTATTTCATTGTTCGTACTTAAAAAAAATATATAAATATATATATTTTTTTATTCATTTATCTTTTATGAACTTTGTCTCTTTTATGAATTTGATGAATTTCAATTACTTGATTTTTTTCTTTTTTTTCTTTTTCTTTTTCTTTTTATTATTTCATTTCCTGTCATTTTTTTTAAACAGAATTTGAAGATGTGTGATATAAAGTGATACCTGGGTTGTTGGGTGATAAACATGGCATTTTATTTGTTTGCTTTTGTTCTCTCTTTGTGCTTTGGTAATGCATTGTTATTGTTATAGTTATGTTTTGTTTGTTCATCGTGTTATATGATTATCATCCGCAACGAGTGGAATGGAGCGAACTTCTTTTGTTAACATGGGATATGGCGTTTGTTATGTACCGGTGTCGCTCCACGTAGTAGTAAAAAAAAAAAAAAAAAAAAAAAAAAAAAAAAAAAAAAATATATATATATATATATATATATATATATATATATATATATATATATATATATATAATAATGATGATGATGATGATGATAGTGATACTACTACTACTACTACTACTAATAATAATAATAATAATAATAATAATCTCTGAATGAAAAAAATGGTAAAAACGTTGATTATATGAAGAGAAAAGATGGACTGATGGGTTTTTGTTTTTGTTTTTCTTTTCTCTCTCTCTCTCTCCGTTCTGTTTCATTTCGTTTTGCTTTCCGTTTGGTTTCTTTTTATTTTATTTCTTTGGATTTAGTTTCATTCTATTTCGTTTCATTTGATTTCCTTCGTTTCATTAAAAGAATGTATATATTATTACCTTCATCTCGTTTCTCTCATTTTATTCCTTTTATTACATTTTTTCTATGAGAGCGAGGAATAAGTTTATATATTTAAACCGAAGAAGAAGAAAAAAAACGTAAAAAAAGCAAGGCTGGACGCGTTGAGGGATTTTATATGGACTCCCGGTTGTAAATCGTGGAATTTCGCCTCTGAATTGTTTGCACGTCTTTTAACCTTTCTCTCTCTCACTTTCTTTTACTTTTTCGTCTTTTTTTTTCCTTTCTTTTTAATCTTTTTTTTTTGTTTGTTTCCGTTCTTTTTTTCTCTTCTTTCCTCTTCTTTTTCTTTTCTCTCTCTTCGCTTTTTTTCTCTCTCTCTTCTCTTTTTCTTTCACACTTTTTTTTCTTTATCTTCTCTCTCTTCTCTCCTCTCTTTCTCTCTTGCTCTCTCTTTCTTTCTTGCAATCGTTTCTTTCCCTTTCTCCTCCTCCTTCCCACCTGCCCTCCCTATATTTTCCTCCTCTTCCTTTCCCTTGCACCCTGTCCTTCTCTCCTATTTTCCCTCCTCTTCATCCTTCCCTTCCATTTCCTCCTCCCTTTTCTCTCCCTCCTTTTCCCTTCCTTCCTTTCCCTCCCTTATCCCCTTTCCCTCCATCCTCCCTTTTCTCTCCCTCCCTTCCACTCCCTCCCTCTCTCTCCCTCTCTGTCTAACCCCACCCTCCTCTCCGTCGAGAAACGTTTAAGGGGCCGCAGTGAATCCATTGAGCAGTTAAACGTTTCGCGCCTCGCCCGGGCTACTTGGCGAGACATCCATTACTCACTAAGTAATGGGCGGAGGGAAGGGATGTACAGTCGCGGACAAAAGGTCGTGTCGTGAATAAGGCTTCGAAAAATTTCTGAGTCGAAAGAACAAGGGGGGGTCGTTATCTTCGTGATCGGGATGAGCTTTTTTTTTTTTTTAGGGGGAGAGAGGAGGGTAAGGGAGGATGGGAAAGAAGAGGAGGAGGATGGGAAGAAGAGATGGGATGAAGGAAAGGGGAAAGGGAAAGGAGGAGGGAGAGGGGAGGGGAGGATGGGAAGGAGGAGGAGGAGAATGGGAAAGAAGAGAAGGAGAACGGGAAAGAGGAGGAGGAGAACGGGAAAGAGGAGGGAGAGGATAGGTAGGAAGAAGAGGAGAATAAGGAGGAGGGAAGGAAGGATAGGAGGGAAGAAGGGAGCGTGCGTGTGTGTTTGTGTCTGTATGTGTGCTTGTGCCTGTATGTGTGCTTGTGCTTGTATTCCGGCGGGCAGACAGGCGGCGGCGGTACGTCTCCCCTCCCGAGCGAGGGAATGTCAGGCGCAGAGGTTACTGTGGAGACGAGAGGATTACTGCGCTTTGGCCGGGACAGAGTGAGGGAATAGGTGTGCGTGTTTGTTGTTGTTGTTGTTGTTGGTGTGCGTGTGTGGTGTGTGTGTGTGTGTGTGTGTGTGTGTGTTTGTGTTTGCTTGTTTGTTTGTGAGTGTGTTTTGTTTGTGTGTGTGTGTGTGCGTGTGTGTGTGTGTTTGTGTGTTTGTGTTTGTATGTGTGGTGGCTGTATGTGTGCTTATATGTTTATAGAGCGTATTTACTTAAATGTTTAAATGTGGTTATGTTGGCGTCTGTTTAAGTAGTTGATGTATGATCGTATGCGTTTAAGTGTGACTGTGCGTTCCTATGTATATATGCGCATGTTTTATCTACGTGCGTATGTATGTATTTCCTGTGTTCGTATGTATGCCTCTGCCTCCCTGTGGACGTTTGTTTTTTTGTATATTCTTTCTGCGTGTTGCTCTTTTTTTCTCTCTTTTTTTCTCTCTTCATCTAGCGTTTCCACAAGCTGAATTGTGTTGTGGAGGGGCCCCGGGCTGTAGCCAGCGAGGGGTAGGGGAGAGGGGAAGAGGGGAGAGAGGGAGAGGGGAAGAGGGGAGAGAGGGAGAGGGGAAGAGGGGAGGAAGGGAGGTAGAGAAGAGGAAGAGAGATGAAGAAAGGTAAGGGAGCGTGAGGGGAAGGGTTAAAAGGAAGTAGGGAGGAGGGGAGGGATGAGGAAATGAAAGAGGGAAGAGGGAGAGGGTGAGGGTAAAGCTAAGAAGGAGTTGGGGAAGGTAAAGAAGAGAAGTAAGAGGAAACGAGGGAAGAGTTCGAGGGAGAGAGGAAATAAACGAAGAAGCAGGAAATAGATGGAAGTGAAGAAAGGAAATAGAGGAAGAAGAAAGGAGGGGGGGGGGAGAGAGAGAGAGGAAGCGGGGAGAGTTCCGAAGGGGTAGGGTAAAGGGTAAAGGGGAGAGAGAGGGGGGGGGGCAGGGTGGTCAGAAATGCCCAGCGGGTTTAATTTCGGCGCGATATTATTTTTTCATTCCTGTTTTTATACATACCCGAGTACGGAGTGAGGTTGGGTTGAAGTGGATTTTCGGGCAGTTGGGGCGCGGGGTTTATATTACTATTATTATTATTTTCTTTTTTTAAGGTGGGGGGGGGGGAGGAATAGAAAGAAAGGAAGGGAGGAAGAGATTTGAGGAGAGGGATGGGGAATAAAGGAGAGAGAGAGAGGGGGGGGGGGGAAGAAGAAGATATGGATAGGGAAAGTGGGGAAGAATGAGGTGTGAGGGAGAGAGAGAAGGGGAAGAGGAATGGAGGTAAGGAGCAAGGAAGGATGGAGGAAGGAGGGAAGTGGAGGGAAGGAAAGAGAGAGGAGACGGGCAGGAGGAAGATACGAAGGAAGAGTGCGATAATAGAGAGTAAGAATGAAGGAAGCAGATGGAAAGGAAAGAGAAAAGAGACAGACAGGAGGAAGGTACGAAGGAAGGGTGCGATGATAGAGAGGAAGAAAGAGGGAAGTGGAAGAAAAGGAAGAGTTAGATAGCGAAGAGAAACAGGGTCGGAGAAAAGTACGAAGAAAGGGAGCGATGATGGAGAGTAGATGAGTGGGAGGGAAGGAGAGATGGAAGGATGAATGGGGTTAATGGCATCGCGCGGCGTCACGGCCTGTGCATGGCGCCGCCGCCGTCGGCTGTCCGGCGCGGGACTCGGGCGGCGCTCGCCCGGGCGGGGGGAGGGAGAGGGAGGGAGGGAAGGAGGGAGGGAAAGAGAGAGGGAGAGGGAGGGGTTAGGGAGAGGGAGAGAGGGAGGGAGGGAGAGAAGGAAGGAAGGAGGGAGGGAGGGAGGGAGGTAGGTAGGGAGAGGGAGAGAAGGAGGGAGAGAGGGAGGGAGAGGGAGGGAGGGAGGGAGAGGGAGAGAGAGAGGGAGGGAGGGAGAGGGAGAGGGGGGTGAGGGAAGAGGGAAAAGGAAAGAGAGAGGGAGGGAGAGGGAAGAGGGAGAGACAGAAGGGGAGGGAGAGGAGGTGAGATGTGAGAAGGATGAGAATAAGAGGAGGAAAGGAGAGGGGAGACGGAGACGATGTGGATGAAGAAAGACGAGAGGCAGGAGCAAAGGAAAAGGGAAAGAGAGAGAGTAGAGTGCGCGTGTGCGTACGTGTGCGTGTGCGTATGTGTTTACATACATGCATGTATGCATGTATGGAAATAAGGACGTTCACCCTACCAAATGAAATCCCAAGTAAGGAGCGTTCAAACAAACAAGGACAAACAAACAAACGACGCCGGCAGAGAGCTTCTTAGTCTCATTACCAACGCCAGAGTGAGATGTGTGAGTTCACTCGCTCCTCATTTTCTCTCTCTGTTCCCACGGCTAAGATTAGGGAGATGGGGGGAGGGAGAGGAAGGAGGGAGGGAGGGAGGAAAGGGAGGGAGTGGGAAGGAGAGGGAAGGAGGCAGGGAGTGGGGGGAGAAGGAGAGATTGGGGGGTGAGGGAGGAGAAAGAGAGATTGGGGGGGAGGGAGGGAGGGGGGAGTTGAGGAAGGGGTGGATAGATGGGGAAGTAGAGGGAGGAATAGCGAAGGAAGGAGAGGGAGAGAGGGAGGGAGGGAGGGGTACAGGGGAAGGGAAGGAGGGAAGGAGGGAGGGAAGGGGAAAAGGGGAGTGGGCGAGAGGGAGGGAGGGTCTTTCGTGGCCACGTCATCCACGCAATTGGAGTAGACACGTCTTTTAACGTCTTGTCATTCTCTCCCTCCGTTCTCCTCCCCCCTCCCACCCCAACCCTTCCCCTTTTCCCTTTTATTTTCTTTCACACTTTCGCTCTCTCTCTCTCTCTCTCTCTCTCTCTCTCTCTCTCTCTCTCTCTCTCTCTCTCTCTCCTCTCGTTCTCCTCTCTCCTCCTCTCTCTCTCTCTCTTTCTATCTACATATCTCTATTTGCTTCACTAATTCTCATCCTATCCTGTATCCTGTCCCCTCTGTTTCTCTTCTCTCTCCTCTCCTTCCTCTCTCTCTCTCCCCTCCTCTCCTCTCTCCTATCTCTCTCGCTCCCTTATCTCTGCTCCCCTCCTCCCCTACTAAAAGCCCCACCCTCAACATACCTATGCCCCATCAACACCCTCTACCCATCCCCTTGTTGCTCTCTTACAACCTCCCGCCCCCCCTCCTCAATCCCACCTGGCATTGCACTCTCCCCCCTCACTCGATCCCTCCCCACTCTTCGCTCATTACCCCTCCCACCAACCCCCGGCCTCCACCCCCCCACCCCCAACAACCTATGCCCCCACAACTCTCACCCACCCCTACCTTCACCCTCGCCCACCCCCCCTCCCACCCGCCCCCCCTCCCCAAAAACGCCCTCCCTTTCCTCTCCCCTCCCCCACCCCCTGCTCCCCCCCCCCCACAACCCTTGCCCTTCTCACTCCCCTTTCACTCGCCCCTCCCCTTTCCAGCCGCTCTTCCTCCCCAACACGTTCCCCTCTCTCCTCTCTCTCCTGTTGTTTTCTCCTCTGCTTCCTTAGTTGTTTTCTCGATTTTCCTTTTGCTTTCAGATCTCTTCTTTCTACTCTATTGTTTTTTCTTCCTTCTCTCTCTATCTTTTTTCTGTTTATTTATCTGTCTGTCTTTCCTTATCTGTCTGTATATTCGTCTCTGTATTTATTCATTTGTTCATATATCTATCTATCTTTATCTATATGTCTATTTATCTACCTATCTATTTATCTGTCTATCTAATTATTTATCTATTTGTTTATCTATCTGTACGTATCTCTTTTTCTCTCTGTCTATCTATCTATCTATCTCTCATGTTTGTTTTTCTGTTTTCCTATGATTTCTGTGTGTTTGTGTGTATGTCTGTTTACGTGTGTGTGTTTGTTTGCCTGTCACTGTGCTTGTCTGTGTGTATGTCTGCCTATTTTGTATGTTTGCTTATATGACTTTCCTTTGTATGTGTGTGTCTATCTGTTTGTTTGCATTTTTCTGCATGCTTGTCATTTCCTGGATTGTTATCATTGTCTGTTTATTTGTGAGCTTGTTTCTCTCTCTCTCTCTCTCTCTCTCTCTCTCTCTCTCTCTCTCTCTCTCTCTCTCTCTCTCTCTCCTCTCTCTCTCTCTCTCTCTCTCTCTCTTTCTCTCTCTCTCTCTCTCTCTCTCTCTCTCTCTCTCTCTCTCTCTCTCTCTCTCTCTCTCTCTCTCTCTCTCTCTCTCTCTCTCTCTCTTTCTGTATGTATTATTATGTGTATGTGTGTGTGTGTGCGCGTGTGCTTGCTTTATTTGTCTGTCTGTCTGCATGTCTCGATGAGCTGTTTGTTTACATCGTGTATCGTCATGCACCGTCGCCCCAGCAGCCGGATGTGGGCGGGGGAGGGGGTGGGAGGGGGTTGTAGGGGACTAGAGAGGAGTTAGAGGGGAGGGGAGGGGGTGGAGGATGGGATAAGGGGAGGGGAGATTAATCTTCACGCCGGTGGGTTTCCACTCGATCGGTCACGGGAAATCGGGCTTGTCAACGTGGCTCTCTTTATCTCTCGCTCGCTCGTGCGGTCCCTTTCTCTCTCTCTCTCTCTCTCTCTCTCTCTCTCTCTCTCTCTCTCTCTCTCTCTCTCTCTCTCTCTCTCTCTCTCTCTCTCTCTCTCTCTCGTTCTCCCTCTTGTTCTTCCTCTTACTTTTCCTTTCCCTTTTCCTCTCCCTCTCCCTCTCCCTCTCCGCTCTCCCTGTTATTTTTTTCCCTTCCCTCTCCCCCTGTCACTTCCTTTCCCTTCCCCCTTCCCCCTCCATCCCTCAGCTTCTGCTTCCCTCCCTCTGTCCTCCGTTCCCCATCCTTCCCCCTCCCCTTTTCCCTTTCCTTGCCCCCTCCTACCTCCCCCTTCCCTTTCCCCCCTTTCCTTTCTCTCCCTCTCCTCTCCCCTTTCTATTTCCACTTCTCCACCCTTCCTCCTTCTACTTCTCGCCTTCCTTCCTTCTCCCCCCGTCCTTCCCCCCCCTCCCCCCCTGCATACCCGGGTCATCAGCCTGGTTAGTGCAATCATATTTCCATTCGTATTTCCTGTGCGTTCGTAGCCCTTCCAGGTGTATCAGTTTCCGCCACACCCACGTTCGGTCTGACTGGTTTGTGATTTTTTTGTTTTCCATTTTTTTTTTTCACATTTGATCATTTGTTTATGTTTAGGGGTTTTGTGTTTTTTGTTGTATTTTTTTTGTCTGTTGTTGTTTTTTTAAAGGTTTCGTTTTCATTTTTATTTTCTTTACACTTTTTACCCCTGCCGTTTGCCCTTTCGCTTCGCGCCATTTTGTTTTTATGCTTTCGTTTTACTTTTCATAAATCTACATGTATTTTGTATCCCGTTACCCCTGCATATTTCCCTTCCTCCTACCCCCAACCCCCAACCCCCCTACCCGCAGGACTTTGTCTGTGCACCTTCCTCCTCCTCCTCCTCCTCCTCTTCCTCTTCCTCTTCCTCCTCCTCCTTCCTCCCTCTCCCTCTTCCCCCTCTCCCTCTTCCCCCTCTTCCTCCTCCACCCTCTCCCTCTTCCCCCTCTCCCTCTTCCCCCTCTCCCTCTTCCCCCTCTTCCTCCTCCACCCTCTCCCTCCTCCACCCTCTCCCTCCTCCCCCTCTCCCTCCTCCCCCGCACCGCCCAGATCATCAGTCGTGTCTATGCTGTTGGTGTGGCTGTCACATGAGCCTCACGCAATTCCACTCCCCCTCCCCGTCCTCTATCCCTCCCCCCTCTCTCTCTCCTCTGTCTCCCCCCTCTCTCTCCCCTCTCTCTTCCCTCCCCTCTCCCTCCCCCCTCTCTTCCCTCCTCTCTCCCTCCCCCCTTCCTCATGTCTCATCTCCTTCCTACTCCACGACCTCTGCTTCCCTCCCTCCCCCCCTCCCCCCGGTTCTTCTCGTATCCTACCCCCCCCCTCCCCCGACTGTCTGCCTCTCGCATCACTCTCTCTTCTCTTCCTCCTCTCCCCTTTCTAGCTTCTCCTCTTCCTCTCCCCCCTTCGCCCGGTTCGTTTCCAATCTATCTCCTTTTCTCCTCTTTCTTTTTGCCTTCCCCCCATCTTTAGCCTTGTTTCACCTTTACCCCCCTCTCCTTTTCTTTTCTCTCTCGTCTGTCTATCTCCCTTTACCCTTCTCTCTCTCTTCCCGTTCATTTTCTCTCTTTCTTTTCTCTTCTCTCCCTCTTCCCCTCCATTCCCCTTCTTTCCTTTCCTACTCTCCTTTCCTCTCTTGTTCTTTCGTCCCCCTTCTTTCCTACTTCCCCTTCCTCTCCTCTTCTCTTCTTCTTTCTTCCCCCCCCCTTTACCCCCCTTCTCTCTTTCTCCTCCTTCCTCTCCTCCTCTTCTTTCCTCTCTCCTCTCTCCTTTCTCCTCTCTCACCCTTCACATCTTTCCCTGTTCTTTGTCTCCTTTCACCTCGTTTCATCAAACTCCTCTCTGATCTTTCTCTTTTTTTCGGATCTTTCTTTTGTCTTCTTTTTTATCACTCTGCTTATCTCCTCTTGTGACATAAGAGGAATTGAGGAAAGGAGGGAGAGATACAGATAAGAGAGAAAGAGAAAGAGAAAGAGGAAGAAAAACAGAGAGGGACAGAGAGAGAGAGAGAGAAAGATAGATAGATAGATAGATAGATAGATAGATAGATAGATAGATAGATAAAAGAGGGAGAGAAAGAGGAAGAGGAGAGGATGAGGATGGTAGAGAGGATGAGGATGAGGAAGAGAGAGAGAGAGGAGAGAGAGAGAGAGAGAGAGAGAGAGAGAGAGAGAGAGAGAGAGAGAGAGAGAGAGAGAGAGAATTCGCGTGACCGGAATGGCGGTTGGCGGTTTTGCAGTACTCCCGAAGCGTCAACCGAGGATCCTGCAGTCTTCGTGATCAGTCAGGAGTACTTCCTCCTTGTCCCCCCCCTCTCTTCCCTCTCCTCCCTCTCACTCCCCCACTCCCCCTTTAGTCTGCGCCCCCTCCCCCCTTCCCTTCTTTATTTCCTCGCCCACCCACCTACCTCTTGTTTTATCCTCTCTTTGTTTCCCTCCCTATCTCTCTTCTCCCTTTCCTTCTCTTTCCCTTCTCCCTCCTCTTTCCTTTCCCCATCCCTTTCCCTTTCCTTTACCTTTTGCCTTCGCTATCTCTTCCACTTCTCTCCTTCTCCCCTTCCCCATCCCCTTCCCATCCTCCTCCTCTTCCCCCTCCTCCTCCTCCTCCTCCTCCTCCTCCTCCTCCTCCTCTCCCTCCTCCTCCTCCACCCCTTCCTCCTCCTCCTCCCTTCCCCTTCCCCTTCCCCTCCTCCTCCTCCTCTTCCCCTTCCCCCTCTCCCCATCCCCTTTCCCTTCCCCCTCCATCCTGCCCCTTCCCCCTACTTTTCCCTCTCCCCCTCCCTCTCCCTTTTCTCCTTTTTGTTTCAAACCATTCTTTCCCCTCGAGATTGCACCCCCCCTCCCCTCCTAGCTTTTCTGTTTCCCCTCGTCTCTTTTTCTTACCGGTGTTTTTTTTTCTTGATTTTTCGTTCCCCCTCCCTTCCATTCATTTTCCCTTCCTTCCTTCCTGTCTTCCTTCTTCCATTCATTCATTCGTTTATTTTTACGGCTTTCTTTAAATGCCATTCTTTTACTTTATCTTCTCTCTCTCTCACTCTCTCTCTCTCTCTCTCTCTCTCTCTCTCTCTCTCTCTCTCTCTCTCTCTCTCTCTCTCTCTCTCTTGTAAGTTTATTAATTTGTCCTTTTCCCTTCACCCTCCACATTCTTCTTCTCCTTTCCTACTCTTCCACTTCCTTCCTTCCCTCTTATCTTTCCTCTTTCTCTCACCCCTCAGTCCTTACCTTTTTCTTTCATTCTACCATCACCATCCCTTCTCCTACTCCCTTACCTTCGCCTCCCTTACCTTCGCCCCCCCCCCCCAACCACCTTACCTTTCCCTCCCCTACCCACTTTGTCATCCCACCCCCCTTCCCCCACACTAGGTGTTCCCACGCCCCCCCCCCCCTCATGATGACACACACACGCGAGGTGTATTTATGTTTCCTGTGGTGCGTTCGGTCTCTCTCTCTCTCTCTCTCTCTCTCTCTCTCTCTCTCTCTCTCTCTCCCTCCCTCCCTCTCTTTCTCTCTCTCTCACTCTTTCTCCTCTTTCTCTCTCTCTTCTTTTCTTTCTCTTTTCTCTTTCTTTTTCTCTCTCTACTTTCTCTGTCTTTCTCTTTGGCTATTCATCTATCTATCTATCTATCCAAATATCTATGTGTATCATTGTAATAATGTTATCTTTCGTTTGTGTATGGAGGTCTGTGTGTGTGTGTGTGTGTTGTGTGTGTGTGTTTTTTGTGTGTGTTTGTGTGTGTGTGTGGTGTGGTTGTGTGTGTGTGTGTGTGTGTTTGTGTGGGTGTTTGTTTGTTTGCTTGTATCGTATTTGGGGCTGTTTTTTTTTTTTTTTTTTGTTGGGTTTAGTTTGTTTGTTTTTAATTTGATCTGTATACAAGTTTCTCTTCGTGTGTAGTGTTAGAATGTGACTGTGTACGTTTTTTTTTCTTTCTTTCTTTTTTATATAACTTGTGCATTTTGCGTCTGTATGTGTGTATGCTTGCGGTTGCATGCGTGATCCCGCTTGTGTCTTTGCGATTACTATTAGCATGACGCGTTCCATGTTCCCTCGTGTTTCATGAGTGCGCGATGCTAATGCAGGAGGATTAGCAGAGGATTCGATTCCCTGATGGAGCGCTGATGCCCTGGTCCTTCGCTCCTTCGCTCTGTCTGTCTGTCTGTTTGTCTTCTCTCTCTTCTCTTCTCTTCTCGTCTCTTCTCTTCTCTCTATCTCTCTATCTAAATCTCTCTCTCTCTCGCTCTCTCGCTCTCTCTCTCTCTCTCTCTCCTCTCCTTCTCTCTCTCTCCTCCTCTTCTCTCTTTTCTCTCTCTCCTTCTCTCTCTCTCTCGCTCTCTCTCGCTCGCTCTCTATCTCAGAAGAGAAAGAGCGAGAGAGAGTGACCGAGAGCGAAAGAGAGCGAGAGAGAGAGGGGCGAGAGCAAAAGAGACGAGGGGGGAGAAGGGGAGGGGGGAAAAGAGGGAGGAGAGAGGGAGGAAAGGCGAAGGAGGAGCGAGACCCCCTTCTTTTTGGCGAAGTACCCTTATTCATGCTTTGCCACCCCCGGGCCCGCGAGGGGTTCCCCCCCTTCCCGGCAGGCGGCGAGGAAGGGGGGGGAGGGGAGGAAAAGGAGAGAGGGGGAAGGGGGAGAGAGGAGGGAAGTTTGAGGGGAGGGTAGAGGGGGAAGGGAGAAGAGGGGGGAAATTTTTTTTTTTTGAGGGGGGGGGGGGGGGAAAGGGGGTTTGGGGGGGGAGGAAAGAGGGGGAAAGGGTTTAGGGGGGAAAAGAGAAGAGGGGGAAAAGGGAGAGGGCAAAGGGGAGGAGGGAAGGTAGAGGGGAGAAAAGAGGGGGAAGGGAGAGGGGTGGAGAGGGGAAGGGGCGACAAGGAAGGACTGGGAGGAGAGCGGGTGCCTCTTGCCTCCCCGGGTTATGTGAGTTTTCTCTCTCTTTCTTTTCCTCCTTCTCTTTCTTTTTTTTCTTTTCCTTTCTTTCTTTCTTTTTTTTCTTTTTT
This sequence comes from Penaeus monodon, assembly GCF_015228065.2. Classification (NCBI taxonomy): domain Eukaryota; kingdom Metazoa; phylum Arthropoda; class Malacostraca; order Decapoda; family Penaeidae; genus Penaeus; species Penaeus monodon. The sequence continues at coordinate 14,276,980 of NC_051425.1, read as the reverse complement.
CTCACACACACACACACACACACACACACACACCACACACCCCAACAACACCCACACACACAAAAAACCACACACACACAAACACACACACACCCACACACACAAAACAAACACCTTACTATTTTTTTCCTTCCTGCCCATTTTTTTCCCCCCCTTTAAATTTCCCGGGGCTGTATTCTCCCCCCCCCCCCCCCTTTCCCTCCCCCTGTGCCCTTTTTCCCTTATCATTCCGGGTTCCCCTCTCGTTTCCCCTTTCCCGCCGGTCCAAATCCCCGAGATTTTATTTCCCCTCCCCCCCTTTCCCCGTCCCCTCTCCTTTCTTCCCCTCTCTCCTCTCCTCTTCCCCCCTCCCCTTTCCCTCTCCTCCCCTTTCCCTTTCCTCTCCCCCCCCTCCTTTTTTCCCCCCCTCTCCTTTTCCTCTCCTCCCTCTCCTCCCCTTTCCCCCTTCCTCCCCTCTCCTCCCCCTCTTTTTCCCCCCTCTCCTCTCCTCTCTCCCCCCCACTTCCCCCTCCCCTCACCTCCGCTCCTTTCCCCTCCTCTAACCTCCGTTTTACACCCTCCCCCCCCACACACACATCTTGTTCTTTCTCCTCCCTCTTCCTCTCCATCTTCCTCTCTCTCTCTCTCTTCTAACTGTTCATCCCCCTTCCTCTTTTTTCCGTATCTTTCTCTCGTCCTGCTTCCTTCCTTCCTCCTCTCCTCCTCACTCTTCCTCTTACGTCCCAATTAGCCTCTCCCCTAACTCCTTCCTTTCTCCTCCTCCCTCCCTCCCTTCTACCCTTCGTCACCCCTCCCCCTACCTCCCTCCCTTTCCTCCTTCTTTTTTCTTTGTTCCTCCATTTCTTACCTCCCTTCCTTCCTCACCCCCTCCCTCCTTCCCCTTTCCCCCCGCTCTCTGCCCCTCCCTCCCTCCTTCCCTTATTCCATCCTCTCTCCCGCCCTCTCTACGTTCCCTCCTTCCCTCCCCCCCTCTTTCCCTCCCTCCTTCTCTCCCCTTTCCTCCTCTCCTCCCATCTCCCACCTCTCTCTCCCTCCCTCCCTTCTCCCCCAATCTCTCTCCCCTCTCTCTTCCCCTCCCTCCTTTCCTTCTGCCCCCATCTCTCCCTTTCTCTCTCCCTCTCTCTCTCCCTCCCTCCTTCCCTTCTGCCCCCATCTCTCCCTTTCTCTCTCCCTCTCTCGCTCTCTCCCTCCCTCCCTCCTTCCCATCTGCCCCCATCTCTCCCTTTCTCTCTCCCTCTCCGCACTCCCTGCCTTTGCTGTTGCCATCTGCTCCCGAGGCCCGGCGGGCATCAGCGGCGAAATTGGGAGAGGAATTGCTATGAAATTGTTATGTAATAGGATTTTCTGTTAGGTGTTACTTGTCGCTTGTTGTGGCGCTATCGTCCTCGTTTTCGTCCTCGTCTTTGTCTTTGTCTTCGTCTTTCTCTTCGTCTTCATCCTCGTCTTCCTGTTCCGTCTCGCCTTCGTCTTCCTCTTCTTCATCCTTCTCTTCGTCTTTTTCATCGTCTTTATCCTTGTCTTTGTCTTCGTCTTCGTCTTCCTGTTGCCTGTGTCTCTTTTGTCTTCGTTGTTCATTTTCTAAGATTTCGTGTCCTCATCTCCTCTCTCTTTATTACCGTCATCGTCATCATCACCATCATCATCATCATCATCATCATCATCATCATCATCATCATCACCATCATCATCATCACCATCACCATCACCATCATCATCATCATCATCACTATCATCAACATCACCATCACTATCATCATCACCATCATCATCATCATTATCATCGTCCTCAGCCTTGTACTTTTTTCGTAAGTCGTAATTTTCGTCAACTCCGCAAGTGCGTTTTCGTTATTTTTCTGTTATTATTGTTTTTTCTTTTTTTTCTGTTTCTGTCTCTCTCTCTTTTCTTTCGCGGGGGAATTTATGTAACGTTACTTCCTGTTGAATTTTTCCCCCACTTTTTGGCTGGTCTGAGATTGTAATGTCTTGGTTTCTCTCTTTCTGGTTTATTCTCTTTCCCCTTCTCTCTCTCTCTCTCTCTCTCTCTCTCTCTCTCTCTCTCCCTCCCTCCCTCCCTCCCTCCCTCCCTCCCTCCCTCCCTCCCTCCCTCCCTCTCTCTCTCTCTCTCTCTCTCTCTCTCTCTCTCTCTCTCTCTCTCTCTCTCTCTCATTCCCTCCCTCTCGTCCTCCACACACCCCTACCTCCTCCCTCCCTCTCTACCTCCCTCCCCCCTCTCTAGATGCAAATCCCCCCCTCCTTCCTCCCCCTCCCCCCGTAATGGCTCCTCGCCCGCCGTAATCTGGAGTCACTCAGCCTCGGCCAGCTAGTGATTATCGCCATCGAGGTCGAGGTGGGAGAGCCATAAACGCCTCGTGGATGATGCTGGAGGCGTCTTGGAGGCGTCGACGGGAGGAGGAGATTCGTGCGGGGAGGAGGAGAGGGAGGGAGGGAGGGAGGGAGGGAGGGAGAGGAGGGGGAAAGGAGGGGAGGGTGGGTTGGGGGAGAGGAGGGAGGATTTAGGGAGATAGGTTTGTGAAGTGGTTGGGAATCCATATTTCCGTTCCTTCCTCCCCCCCCCTTCTTCATCCTTCCTTCCTTCCTTCCTTCCCTTCTGCATCCCTCCCTCCTTCATTCCTTCCTTCCTTCCTTCCTTCCCTTCTGCATCCCTCCTTCCTTCCTTCCTTCCTTCCTTCCCTTCTGCATCCCTCCCTCCTTCATTCCTTCCTTCCTTCCTTCCTTCCTTCCCTTCTGCATCCCTCCCTCCTTCATTCCTTCCTTCCTTCCTTCCTTCCCTTCTGCATCCCTCCCTCCTTCATTCCTTCCTTCCTTCCTTCCCTTCTGCATCCCTCCCTCCTTCCTTCCTTCCTTCCTTCCCTTCTGTATCCCTCCCTCCTTCATTCCTTCCCTCCTTCCCTTCTGCATTCTTTCCTCCTTCATTCCTTCCTTCCTTCCTTCCTTCCTTCCCGACTGGAGGAGTAAGATAGAATTGGAAGATGGGATGGGAAGGGGAAGGGGTGGGGGAGGGGGAGGGGAGGGGGAGGCGACTGGAGGTGGAAGATGTAGTGATCGACCTCGCAAAACTCGCATCGTTCACTCCAGGAGGTATAGACCATGTTCGATATATCTTCTCACCTCCACCTCTCCCACAGGCCTGGAAAAGCGACTAATGTCATCGAAATAAAAAGACCTCGAGGTGGCAACACTCTTGTAGGAGCCGCGGCGTGGCGAAGTTTTGCCCTCCCCACACGTGGACAATTATCAGGGGGGACTATTTTCTTATAAAAGCATCCATTGCATATTGGGACAAGATGCAGGACCTGGACTTCGGTCGCTGGCACTTCGCCGAAGCTCAGGGCAAGACCGTTTATCCCGCGAAGGAGGAGGATGCCCGCACGTGGTGTTGCCACAAACGGCAACCGTTTTGCATATTTGTATTTTGTTTTATTTAATAAATCTATGCATTTGTACTTGGCACCCACCAGTCACTCCTAAACAATGTCACTGGGTCGAATCCTTTTTATTTCTTGTATTTTAAGTATTTATTATATAAGTTAAGTCTTTTAAGTTTCCACGATTTTATTCATTTTCCGATGGTTCTTTTAATAAGTTCATTTATTTATTTTATTTTACATCAGTAACTTTTAGTACTTTTATTATATAAATATCATGATTTTATATTTTAGTCATTATTTTAACTCAGTTTTAATGATTAATTCCAAAGAGAACCACTCTTAACAAAAGTCTCCCGCGTAAGAGCTAACGTGGGAGGCCTAAAACAAGAGCCGGGGGGATTTTGCTACTGGCCTGCTAGCTGACAGCCTGAGGAACCCCGGAACGGGCTTCCCCTGTTCAGATAAGTGGTCGTGGGGGTATCTTATTCAATATAGGTAGCAAGAGATAATTTGCGGGGTCTTTGTTCGGCCAAAGTGACCTAGTGACCGGTGCTTTTCTATTGTCGTGTTCTTGTGTGTTTTATCCAAGTGCCATTTTGTTTTATCGTCCGTTTTACCATGTTTGTATGCTTTCATTTTATGTTCCTTTTTATCTAGCTTTGTTTCTTTTATCATTCGTTTTACTATTTTATTGTATCGTTTCATCGGTCTTTATTGTTTTATGTTCCATGTTTGTTTCAATGTTCGTGTTTTAATGTTTTAAGTTCCTTTTGTATTAACATCCATTTTACTGTTTTATTCGTGTTTCTTATCGTTTCATGTTTTACTGTCTTTTATCTTTTAACTTGATTTATAATAAACCTGTATTACATATACTTAGTTTATTGAACGCCCGACTGTAAAGATGAGACACACTAAATGAGAACCACCTCCAATGACGGGTGATAGTTCCTTATTTCAATCAAGGTGGCTACTTGCACAATTGCGTATACGCACACGCCTCTCCTCGGCTTACATCACGCGTACCGACCTTTATATCCTCGCACCCAACACCTACACCACACACACACACTACACTTACACTCTTTCGCTCCTTTCCACACAACTTGTCTTCTACACTATCATTCTTCTCCCATATACACTACGTTCCCATACGTTAATTAAATGGGTGGTGGCAGTGACTCCTATTAACATATCTTGCGAGGAATAATTGTATTTAGCTTTTGCTACAAAGATGGGAAGGGGTGGGGGTAGTGGGAGGGGGAGGGGGAGGGGATGGGGGACTCTATGAAGGAGTGACTGAGGGTTTTGTGGGCCGCTGACAGCTGTCTCAGCGCTGACAGCCGCTGCTGCTGCTAGTCTCCTGCTGCTTGATTGTGCAAACTTTTCTGCTGGGCTGCCTGCTTTTTTGTCGTCTTGTTTTGTTTTGTTTTGTTTGTCCTCCGCACGGCTTCGTCCTCCTTCCTGCATGTCCGCCTTCCTTCCTTGCTTCCTCCTTTCCTTCCTTGCCTCCTTCCTTCCTTCCTTCCTTCCTCTACTCCTGCCTTCCTTCCTAACTTCACTTTTCTTTCACTCTTTCCTTTTCTCCTTCCTTCACTCTTCCTTCCTTCATTCATTCATTGTTTCTTTCCTTCCCTTCTTCACTTTCATTCTCTTCTTTCCTCCTGCATTAATGTTCCTTCCTTTCTTATCTCCATTCCTTCTTTCCTTCTCTCATTCCTTTTTTTCTTCAATTTTCCATTTATTCTCCTTCCCTTCCCTTCCCTTCATTAATTTCTCTTCCATTCATGAATTCCTCCCTTTCTTCACTCCATTATTCTTCAATTTCTTTTCTTCACTTCTTCATTCCTCCCGTTCCTCCCACCCTCCCTCCCCCTCCTGTCCCTCCTTCCCCTCCCTCTCCCTTTTGCTTCTTTCTATCTTGCATATTCAAGTCTACTTTCTTAACGTGTTTATTCGTGTTTGCGTGTACGTGTGTCTACATATGTTGTGTGTGTATGTGTTTGTCCTTACATGTATTCACATACACGTCCCCGACCGTCTTTGGGCCCTGCCTGTGTGTCCCTGTGTGATAATATCAACCATAATGGAGAATGGACCCCCTCACCCCCATTCCCCCATACCCCACCCTACCCCCACCCCTACCCCCACCCCTGTACCCATGTCTCCGTGCCATTGAATCGCCCAAACTCGTTCCCTCCTTGCCTCACCTCCCTTCCCTCCTCGCTTCACGTCCCTCCCCACCTTTCCCTCCTTGCCTCACCTACCTTCCCTCCTTGCCTCACCTACCTTCCCTCCTTGCCTCACTTCCCTTCTCTCCTTGCCTCACCTCTATTCCCTCCTCGCCTCACCTCCCTTCCTTTCAGTATCCTTCCTCCCCTTTCACCGTCTCCTCTTCA
>NC_051425.1:14256192-14258692 GCF_015228065.2 Penaeus monodon | reverse complement strand
GAGAAGGAGAGGGGGGAAATGGGGGAGGAGAAGGAGTGGGTAGGAAGGGTAAGAGAGAAGGAAGAAGGAGAAAATAGGGAAGAGAAGGAGAAGGGAGAAGGAGAAAGGAGGGAACGAGAGGAAGAAGGATGGAGGATAAGAAAGGAAAGAAAAGGGAAAAGGGAAACTGTAGATGGGAGAAATGAAAGAAGAAGGAAGAGGATGGAGGAAGGAAAAGGAAGATAGGAAAAGGAGAAGGGGAAGGGGTAGAAAGAAGGGAAAGGTTAAGGGAAAAAAGAAAAATAAAGAAACCAGAGGAAAAGGAAAGAGGAAAGACAGAAGAAGGGAGATGGAGGAAGAAAGAAGGGAAAATAATCGATGAAAGGGGGAAAGGGAAAGAAAGGAGAAATTGAAGAAATTAAGCGATTAAGAGATGGAAGTGATGAATAACAGAGGGAAAACATGGACGAGAAAGCAAGAAGAGAAAAATAAGAAGGATAGAGATGGACGAGAAAGAGAGAGAGAGAAAAAAAAATAGAGAAAAACAAAAACAAAAAACGAATAGAAAATAAAGATATATGGATATAACTGTAGACGAATAAGATAAATAAACAGATGTAAGGATTTGAAGAAGAATAAGAGAGAGAGAGAATAAAGAGGACGAACTTTATCTCAGAAGGTCAGGGTCAGAGGTTATCGTCAAGGCCAGAAAGTGTCAAGGGTTGAAATGATAAAAAAGGGAAGATAGAAAGAGCGAGTGACGTGATGATGAGGGTGGGGGCGGAGTGGGGGAGGGGAGGGGAAGGTGGGGGCGGAGTGGGGGAGGGGAGGGGAAGGTGGGGGCGGAGTGGGGGAGGGGAGGGGAAGGGCGGGTGGAGTGGGGGAGGGGAGGGGGGGGGAGTGGGGGGGGGAGGGAAGGGGGGGCGGGTGGGGGGGGGAGGGGAAGGTGGGGGTGGAGTGGGGGAGGGGGGGGGAAGGGGGGGGCGGAGTGGGGGGGGGGAGGGGAAGGTGGGGGCGGGTGGGGGGGGGGAGGGGAGTGGGGTTGGGTGGGGGGGGGAGGGGGAAAGGGGGGGGGGAGGGGGAGGGGGGGGGTGGAGTGGGGGGAGGGGAAGGTGAGGGTGGGTGGGGGGGGGGAAGGTGGGGGTGGGTGGGGGGGGGAAAAAAGGGAGGGTGGATGGGGGTGTGGGGAGGGGAGTAAATAGGGGGAGAAGGGTAGGGGGGGAAGGGGGAAAAGGGGAAGAGAGACGAGAGAGGGGAGGAGAGAGAGAGAAGAGAGAGGAGAGAGGAGAGGGGAGGAGAGTAGAGAGAGAGAAAAAAGGGGTGAGAGAAAAAGAGAGTAGAGAGAGACAAAACAGAGAGGAGAGAGAAAGAGAGAGGGAGAAAAGGAAGAGAGAGAGAGAGAGAGAGAGAGAGAGAGAGAAGAGGGTGTTAGCGACACTCGAAGAGAACAATGAGTGGCGGCGATGACGGGTCTGTGAACGAGGGTCGGGAGTTGCATGGAGACGCGTTGCCATGGAGTGATTGGGGGTGGAGGGGATGTTAGGTGGGGGTGGAGGGGGAGTTAGGTGGGGGTGGAGGGGGGGGAGTTAGCCTAGGTGGCGGTGGAGGGGGAGGAGAAAAGAACAGTAGAAAAAGGAATAAAAATATATATATTTGAAAGAGGTGGGAGAAAGAAAGGAAAACCCGAAGAAAATACATTGTTCTAAGTTGTAAACAAAATAACGAAGAGAGGACGGGCGTTCACAACGAGCTCAGTGTGGCATTCTCTTCTCTCTCTTTCTCGTTTTCGCCTACGCTGCAAATCCTCTTCTCCTTTCCTCCGCATCCTTCCTTCCTCCACTCTCTCACTCCTTCCTCCCTTCCTTCCTTTCTTTCTTTCTTTCGCTTTCTTCATTTACCTTCTTTTTGTTTCTCTCTCCATCTTGTTCTGCTTAATCTTTCTCTTTTCCTTCTGTTCCTCCTTCTTTTTATGTTTTTGTCGTCTTCCTCCTCCTCCTCCCTCCTCCTCCTCCTCCCTCTTCCTCCTCCTCCTCCTCCTCCTCCTCCTCCTCCTTCTGCTTCTCCTCCTCCTTCTCCTTTTCTTCCCCCTTTTCCTACTCCTCTTTTTTGTATATGTTATGTATTGCCCACATTTGATCTAAATAGATTATTTCAGTTTGTGCTCTCCTCCCTCTCGTCGCATATTTCAGTTTCGGCTTCAGTTTCTTCCTCCTCCTCCCTCCCCTCTCCTCCCCCTCCTCCTCCATCCCCCTCCTCATCCTCCCCCTCTATCAGCTCCCCCCCCCCCCAGCCTCCCCTCCCCTCCTCCCCTCCCCCCTCCTCCCACCCCCTTTCCCCCTCCCTCTCACCCTCCCTTCGCGTCCCCCCCCCACTCCACCCTATTCCCTTTTCTCCGTCGCGCCAAATAAAAAAATTCCCCCGCGTGGGCCCCCAAAAGGGGGGAAATTTTTTTGCTCTGACCCTTTATTTAGGGGGCGGGGGGGGGGGGGGGGGGGGGGGGGGGGGGGGGGGGGGTTTTTTT
>NC_051425.1:14251439-14256092 GCF_015228065.2 Penaeus monodon | reverse complement strand
AGGACTAGTCAGAGGAACGAGGTTGCAACTGCGCGTGCGTGTTTGCTTGCTTGTGTTTGAGTGCGTGCGTATTTGTTTGCTTGTGCGGTTGAGTGCGTGCGTGTTTGCTTGCTTGTGTGTTTGAGTGAATGATTATGTGCTTGCTTAGGTGTTTGAATGCGTGAGTGCTTGCTTGCTTGCTTGTGTTCGTGCGTGCTTATATTCTTGCTTGCGTTTGTGCGTGCGTGCTTATGTGCTTGCTTGCGTTTCTGCGTGCGTGCTCATGTGCTTGCTTGCGTTTGTGCGTGCGTGCTTATGTGCTTGCTTGCGTTTCTGCGTGCGTGCTTATGTGTTTGCTTGCGTTTCTGCGTGCGTGCCCGGATCGCCTCGGAAAGTCTTCAAGGGATCCTGGATCAACACCCTCCGGACACCCTAATTACATTCCGGCATTATCTCGGTGATTACATTATAGATTCGTCCTCAGGCTGGATCAACCCCTCCCCTCCCCCCCCTTCATCCCCCACTCTTGTCTCCTTCAGGCTGTCTCCCCCCCCTTTCCCCTCCCCCCCCCGCTTATGTTTCCCTCAGGGTAGCTCCCCTTAGGGTTAGATTCCTCCTCCCCCATCCAGCCCCCCCCCCCCACTACACTGAGCTGGATTCCCCATCCCCCCTTTCTATACCCCTAAGGCAGGATCCCCCCCTCTCCTAACCCTTCATCCTGCCCTCCCCCCCCCTCTTAAGCTCGACCCCACACCCTACCATCCCCCCCCATCTTAACGCTCTGCAACACCCTACCCCCTCCTTCAATTCTACCCCCCCCCCTCCCCACCGTTACCTTATTTTACCCGTATCACTACCCCTCCCACCCCCTACCCCAGTGTCCTCCACCTCCCCCCTTCCACCTCCCCCCTTCCCCCCGCCCCTGAACCCAGGTAATTTCAAAGTCTGATAATTACTGTGATCAAGGGAACTTAATGATGACGGTGCTCGTGCAGTGCTAAGCAAACGTTTTCGTTGCGCTTCGTGAAAACGTTTGGGTAAAACGTTTTTTTTTCTCTCTCTCTCTGTCTCTTTTTTTCGATTCGTCTTTTTATTTTCATTTTCTTCCTTTTTTCCCCTTCTCTTCTTCTTCATCGTCTTCTATTTCTTCTTCTTCTCTATTTCACTCATCATCATCATCCCACTTTTTATTCGTATTCTACCATCCCCAATTCCTATTCTTCTTCTTCTTAACTTCTTCCTCCTCCTCCATCTTCGTCATATTCTTCTTCTTCTTCTACGTCTTCGTCTTTTTTTCTCCTTTCTCTGAATTCTGTTGCGTGTCTTTTCATCTTCTTGGGTGAACTTAGAATCAAGATAATTGGGGGAAAAACGGAGATGACGCGGAAAGTGGGAGATAATGATGATGATGACGAAAATGATAATGATAAATAATGATGAAGATAATTATAGAATAATGGTAATAATGATAATGATGGTTATAATGATAGTGATGTAGACGATGATAATGATAAGGATGACCGTGATAACGGTAATTATAATGATAATAATGATACAGATGATAATAACGACCATGATAATAGTAATAAGGATAAAAAAGCAATGGTATTGATAACATCAACAACCACGATGACAACAACAACAATTCCTGAGAAAGAAAAAAAGAAACGAAGATTGAAAAACCGGTACTGGCTGACATCTTTACCCCATAATTATTTTTCCAGCCTTTCACATATTTCCTTTTCAACCGTATCCCATCCGAAGTCACTGCACGATGTAATCCAGTGCCGTTGCAGTGTTGAGGGATGATAATGAACACGTCCTTGCAAGCATAATGCACAAGGTCACGGGTCCCAGCAGGCAAATACGTGACCTTATGCCGCCATCGTGGTCGTTATGAAGATGGAGAGAAGTCGAGAAGGGGAGGGACCGTTTTGACGGTTGGGGAGGTTCGAATTTTTGAATTTTTTTGGATGTTTATTTTATTTTATTATTGTTATCATTATTATTATTAGTTTTATTATCATTATTACTATTATTGTTGTTGCTATTATTGTTATTATTATTATTATTATTATTATTTTTTTTTTTTATTATTATTGTTGTTGTTTTGTTTATTTTATTTTATTCGGGTCCTTTTTGATGGTTTGTTTTCTTGGACGTAGGTTCAGTTTGGTGTGTTTTGATCTTGTTATTTTCATTTGTTCTTTATGGTGTCTATTCTTCCTCCATCTCGTTATTCTTCTCTTCATTATCTCTCTATCCCTTTCCCTCATTTCTACTTTATCTATGTTCTGTCTCTCGCATTCCTTCATATCTCTTTTCCTCTCTCTCTCTCTCTCTCTCTCTCTCTCTCTCTCTCTCTCTCTCTCTCTCTCTCTCTCTCTCTCTCTCTCTCTCTCTCTCTCTTTCTCTCTTTCTCTCTCTTTCCTCATATTCCCTTTCTCTCAACCCTTTTTCCCCCCCCCCCGTGCACACACTCTCCCCCTCTCCTTTCTTTCTTCCCTCGTTTATCTCCCTGCTGCCTCTCCTCTGTGTCTCTCTTCTCCTCCATCTTTCCTCCTCTTCCCCTTCTTTTTTCCTCCGGCCTTCATTCCTCTCCATCTTTTTTTCTTCCCTCTTCCCGTTTGTTCACTCTTTATTTCCTCCTCTCACCCCCTCCTTCTCCTCATGTCCTCACTATCTCCTCTTTCTTTCTTTTTCTCTCCTTTGATCCATCTCCTTCCCCTCCTCTCACCCTCTCCTTTTCCTTTTCACTTCCTCACTCTTTCCTCTCATTTTTTCTTCCTCTTACATCCCCCCTCATTTCCTTTCTCACACCCCTCCTTCCCCTCCTCCCCTTCCTCACATCTTCTCCTTCTTCACTCCCTCTTTCTCCTCCTCCCTTCTCCCTCCTTCCCCTCGTCCTCCCTCCTTCCCCTCCTCCTTCCCCTCCTCCTTCCCCTCCTCCTCCTCCTCCTCCTCCTCCTCCTCCTCCTCCTATCCTCCCTCCTTCTCTTCCTTCTTCCCCTCATCCTGCTATCTTCCCCTCCTTCTTCCCTCCCTCCTTCCCCTCCTTCTTCCCTCCCTCCTTCCCCTCCTTCTTCCCTCCTTCCTGTCACTCACTTTCCCCTCCTTTTCCGCGCCGCGAGTGTGCTGATGGCGGCGGTGTCGAATTATACTTGATAATGAGGATGCTTGGGCTCTCATCTCGTGATTGTGATGCTGCTCGAATCCTTAGGGAGGGGCGGGGGATGAGGGGAAGGGTATGGAGGGAGGGGAGGGATGAGGGAAGGGGTGGGGAGTGAATAAGGATGGGGGAAGGGAAGGGGTGGAGAGAGGTGAGGTGGGTGGGGAGGGGTGGGGATAGAGGAGGAAAGGCAGAGGAGAGGAATGGTGGATGGAAAGGAGAAGAGGAGGAAGTTGGAAGTACAGGGGAAAGAAGGAGGGGAGAGGAGGACGAGGGAGGAGAGGGGAGTGAGGGAAGGAAATGAGGGTCGAGAAAGGAAAGGACGGTAAGGGAGGAGAAGGAGAGGATGAGGAAGTGGGGGAAGAGGGGAGAGGAGGACGAGGGAGGAGAGGGAGAAGGAGAGGGGCGGGAGAAGTACTTTAGGAGGAGGAAGAAGAAATGGAAGAGAGGGAAGAGAAAAGTTGCTGATGGTGGAAGAGGTGTTGGGGGAGAAGTTAGTGGTGATGGAGGAGAAAGTGTTGGTGAAAAGGGGAGGTGTTGGCGCGGGAGAAGTGAGTGGTGGTGGTGATGATGTTAGTATTGGTACTGGAGGTAGAGGAAAATGACTGGATGGTGAAGAAAGTGTTGGTGGAGATGAAAGAGAAGATATAGATAACAACAATAAATAACAACCCTGAAGATATAGAAGTATATGGCGATGGTGGTGTTAAAAGAGAAGATGATAATGCTTGTCGGAGAAAAAAAGAAGAAGAAAAAAACCCATAAAACTCGAGATGATAATGGATCATTCTAACAGAAAAAAAGAAAAAAAAGTATCAGCGAGTAAGGGGAGAGAGGAAGATAACGAAAAAAACAACACTCGAACCGCAGAAGAAAAGAGAAGTGAGAGAGAGAGAGAGGAGACGAAGTTGACGAAAACCTGTTGCGCTTATAACCTCTCTATCACGTGAATAGGGAGGCAGACGCCGCTCGCTCGCCTGCCAATGCTCGCCTGCCCATGCTCGCCTCATCTTCTCTCGCCTGCCCCTTCTCGCCTTATCGTCCCTTCTTCCTTCGGCAATCCGTGTGGCTGATGGCTCTCTTGCCGCTTGTCCTTCCTTCTTGCTGGCTTTTCTTGTCGTTTGGGCTTCCTCTGTATTTTTTTTCTATTTTTTGTCTTCCTTTCGCTATCTCTCTCTTTCTCTCTCTCTCTCCTCTCTCTCTCTCTCTCTCTCTCTCTCTCTCTCTCTCTCTCTCTCTCTCTCTCTCTCTCTCTCTCTCTCTCTTTTTTTTTTTTTTTTTTTTTTGTTTTGTGTGTTTTTTTTTTTCTCTCTCTCATCATTGTTTTTCTTTCTTTTCGTTCTCGTTTTTTTTTTTCTCTCTCTTTCCTTTTAACCCTTTTCTCTTTCTCTTTCTCTTTCCCTCTCTCTTCTTCGTTTTGCTTTTCTCTCTTTCCCTTTTGCTACACTTTCTCTGTCTTGTAAGTTACCAGATAGAAGTTTGAAAGAAAGGCAGGTAGATTGATA
>NC_051425.1:14241439-14243939 GCF_015228065.2 Penaeus monodon | reverse complement strand
CAGGTCGATAATAGATTGTGGTTGTATAGATGTTTTGACGCGACTCTGTATGATTGTGTGTGTGCGCCGGAGGGGGGGTAGTGAAGGGGTTAGGGGCAGATGCCTTCTACACATCTTTCTTTCTCTCTGTCTCTGTATCACGCGCATTCTTTGTCTTTTCTCTCTCTCTCTCCTTTTCTTTGTCTCTTTCTCTTTTTCTTTCTTTCTCTTTCTCGTTCTTTCTTTCTCTTTCTCTCTCTTCTCTCTCTCTCTTTCTCTCTCTCTCCCCTTTTTTTTCTCTCTCTCTCTCCTCTCCCCTCTTCTCTTTCTCTCTCTCTTTCGTCCTCCCTCTCTCTCTTCCTTTCTTCCTTCCTTCTTTCCTCCCTCCCTCCCTTCCCTCGTTGTCTCCCACCATGATCCCTCTCCTTATCCAATTGTCAAATTCCTTTACGTCTTTCTCATTTTATATATATATATATATATTATATATATATATATATATATATATATAAATTTTATTTATTATATATAATTTTTAAACATATTTATATATATATATAATATAATATATATATATTATAATATAAATTTAAAAATAATATAATATAAAATTACATATTATACAATTAAAACATTTATAATATATTCCCTTTTATACAAAATATATCTATATATATATATATTATACATATAAACCAATATAATATATATTGTATATATATATACATATTATATATTATATATTATATATATTCTATATAAATTTTTATATTTATATAATTATTATTATTATATATATATATATATTTTTATATAATATATTATTATATTGTAATATAAAATATATATATATATATATATATATATATATTTTTATATAATATATATATATTATAATATATGTATGTATATTAGTTATTTTTGTTTCCTCTCTATTTTCGCAAGTTCCCCCTCGGGTCGCCTCCGCCGCGGACGAGCGTCACTGCCTCTGTTACGCCCGCATGTCGCGCTCTCGAGGGTCTGATCTATTTACAACTTCCTCAGCTTCGGCGTCACCTTGTCTCTGTTCGTCCACACCTCTTCGTTATTCGTCTTTGTTTTTTCTCTTCTTCTTTCTCTTTCGCTGTCTCTCTTTCTCTCTTTCTCTTTCTTTTTTTTTTCTCTTTTTTTTTTTTTTCTTTCTTTCTTTCTTTTTTCTTTCTTTCTCTTTTTTCTTTCTTTCTTTCTCTCTCTCTCTCTCTCTCTCTCTCTCTCTCTCTCTCTCTCTTCCTCTCCCCCTTCCTCCTTTTTCTCCCTCCTCTCTCTCTCTCTCTACTTCTCTTTTTCTATATATATCTATCACCGTATCTATACCAATCTATCTGTCTATTCCTTTGTCGCCCTTCGCCTCCCACTGAGCGTTCTCTCTCTTCCATCTGCTCCTTTTCGCACTTTCCTTTCATCTCCTCTTTTCTTTTCCTCTTTCCTCTCTCTTCCTCCATCTCCCTCTTTCCTCTCTTCCGCTTCCCCTCCCCCTTTCTTCTTCCTCCATTTTCACATCTTACTCTTTCCTTTTCTCCCTTCCCCTCGTTCATCTCCCCTCTCTCTCTCTCTCCATCTCATCTCCTTCGTTTCCTTCCTCTCTCCTTTTCTCCACCTTCCTTTCTCCTTCCCCTTTATTCTGTCTTCCCTGCCCCCCACCCGCCCCTAACAAACCCTTTCCCCTTTCTTTCTGTCCTCCCCTTTCACTGGGAAATAAAGGGGAGCGATGAAGTGGGAGCGAACTTCGTGCAGCGTTGAAGGGTTGGCTCGCTCCTGTTATCCTCAACTTCACTTTCGCTTTCTCTTAGTTGCTGTTTTTTTTTTTTTTTTTTTTTTTTTCTTTTTTTTTTTTTTTTTTTTTTTTTTTTTTTTTTTTTTTTTTTTTTTTTTTTTTCTCCCCTCTTTCTCTCCTTTTCCCCCTTCCCCCCTTCTTTTCCCCCCCCCCCCTTCCTTCCCCTTCCCTTTCCTTCCCTTTCTTTTTCCCCCCCCTTCCCCTCCTTCCCCTTTTCCCCCCCCCCCCCCGCCTCCCGTCTTTTTCCCCTCCTTCCCTCCTTTTTCCCTCCCCCTTCCCTCCCCCTTCCCCCTTCCTTTCCTCTTCCCCCCTTTTTTCCTCCCTTTTCCCCCTTCCCTTTCCTTCCCTCCCCCCCTCCCCCCCCCTTCTTTTTTTCCTCCTCCCCTCCCCTCCGCCCCTTCCCCTTGGGGTCTCTCACCCCAACTAAAACCCCCTTTTTTTCCCCCCTTGTTTTGGGGGGGGGGGGAAAAGGGGGGGGGAGGGGGAAAAACAAAAGGGGGCCCCCAGTCTTGGTTGGGGTTTTTTTGTTTTTGAAGGGGGGGGGGGGAGTTTTAACCCCCCCCATCCCCTAAACCCCCCCCCCCAAAAAACCCCCCCCCTCCCCTTTCCTTCCCCCCCTCCCCCCCCCCCCCCCCCCCCCCTCCTCCCCTTCCCCCCCCCCCCCCTCCCCCCCCCTCCCCTTTTTTCCCCTCCTTTCCCCCCCAAATC
>NC_051425.1:14225986-14241339 GCF_015228065.2 Penaeus monodon | reverse complement strand
TTGTTTCTTTGTATGTTGGGGTTTGCATGTTTGTGTTCGAGTTTGTTTGCGTGTGTTTTTGTGTTTGTTTGTATGTTTATATTTTGTTTTGTTTTTTCTTTGCGTATTTATTGTGTTTGTTGGGGGAGAGAAAAGGGAGAGCGAGAAGAGAGAAGAAGAGAGCAGAGCAAAGAAAGAGCAAGACGGAGGGAAGCGAGAGCGAGAGAGAGAGAGAGAGAGAGAAGGAAGGGAGAGAGAGAGAGGGAAGGGAGAGAGATGAAAGAAGGGAAGGAGGGAGAAAAAAAAAGAGAGGAATATAATCTTCTAATCCTTTCTCCATCCCCTCTTTATCAACACATCCTTCTTTACGTTTCTTTCAGTCTACTTTTCCTTTCTCCATTATTCCCCTTTTCATTATTGCCCCCTCTCTCTAGATCTGTGTGCGTGCGTCTGCCTGTGTGAATTATGCGTGCGTGCGTGTGTGTGTGTGTGTGTGCGTGTGTGTGCGTGGTGTGTGTGTGTGTGTGTGTGTGTGTGTGTGTGTGTGTGTGTGTGTGTGTGCGTTTCCTACGTGTGTGCCTTTTTTGCGTTTGTGTGTGTGTGTTTGTCTAGTCTGTACGTGTGTGCGTGTACGTCTTCCTACCTATCCATTTCCTGCGTGCGTCTGTCTTGCCTGCCTGTGCGTTTGTGCGTGCGCGTGTCTCTCCTTGTGCTTGTCCGCGCGTGTGTCTACCTGCGTGTACGTTTCCCGTGTGCGTGTGTGCACTGCGTCATCGGCCCGCGTGTCAGCTGGGCTCTTTGTTGCCTCTGTTATGAAAGAGATTGTTGGTTTAGCCGCCGTGTTGTGGTCCCATCAGGCTGTGGCGGAGGCGTTCATCCCTCTCGGTAATAAACACATAAACATCGCGAGTCTATCATGCAGATTAGGTGTATAAAATGCGGCGACAGTTTGATTAAAAAATAACGAATTAGCCGAGGTTTTATTTTATTTGTTATATATACATATATTTTTTTGGGGGGTAGGGTGGAGGTTCTCTCTCTTTCTCTCTCTCTTTCTTTCTCTCTTTCTCTCTCTTTCTCTCTTTCTCTCTTTCTCTCTTTCTCTCTCTTTCTCTCTCTTTTTTTTCCCCTCTCTCTCCCTCTCTCTCTCTCTCTCTCTCCCCTCCTCTCTTCTCTCTCTGCTCTTCTCTCTCTCTCTCCCCTTTTTCTCTCCTCTCTTTTCTCTCTTCTCTTCCTCTCTCTCTCTCTCTCTCTTCTTTTCCTCTCCCCTCTCCTCTTCTCTCTCCTCTCTCTTTTTGGTTTTTTTTGTTTTTTTTCTGTTTTCTTCTCTGTTTTTCCCCCTTCTTTTTTCTCCCTCTCTTCTCTCTCTCCTCTCTTCCTTTTTTCTTCCCCTCTCTCCTCTCTCTCTCTCTCCCCCTCCCCCTTCTCCTCTCTCTGTTAATATATATATATATATGTGTGTGTGTGTGTGTGTGTGTGTGTGTGTGTGTGTGTGTGTGTGTGTGTGTGTGTATATATATATATATATTATATATATTATATATATATATATATATAATATATATATATATATTTATATATATATATATGAGAGAGGGAGAGAGAGAGAGAGTGTGTGTGTGTGTGTGTGAATCTTTCTCATTCTCCATCCCTCCCTCTTCCTCTCTGCCGCTTTCCCTCTCTCTTTATTAATTAATCGCCGATTTTTCCCCTGTTGTAATTAATATCCTAAAGCTTAGTACACTTTTCCCACGATATTCAAAAAGCCGGGAAGGCTAGGCGGTGGTAAACAACAAAATTATGATAAACTGTTACTAATACTATAAGTGCTGCTGCTAGAAATACTAATATTACTAATAATGTTTTATTATAATTATCATCATCATCTTCATCAGTATCATTATTATTATTATTATTATTATTATTATTATTATTATTATTATTATTATTATTAGCATTAGCATTAGCATTAACATCATCTTCATCAGTATCATCATCATAATAATAATCATCATCTTCATCATTATCATTATTATTATTGTTGTTGTTGTTGTTATTGTTATAATGATGATGATGATACTTACGAAGGTAATCTTCGTATCATCATCAATATTAATCATCATCATCATCATCACCATCATCATCACCATCATCGTCATCATTATCATCATCATCATCATCATCATCATCATCATCATCATTATCATCAGTATCACCATCGTCAGCATCATTATTAATATTATTATTGTTATCATCTTCATCTTCATCTTCATCTTCATCTTTATAAGAATCATCATCATCATCATTATTGTCATTATCATCATTATTGTTATCATTATCATTATAATTTTCATATTATAATCGGTACTAGTTGTAGAAGCAGTAGTAGTATTCATATTATTATTACTTTTATTATTATTATTATTGTTGTTGTTATTATTTTGTTCGATATGCCATTAATTACATATTGTTTTTTATCTATTTGTTTACTTAATTTCTCTTTTGGACGGTCTTTGTTGGTGTTATACAAATATTAAAGGTTTATGTTTTTAGAAAATGGTGGGAGAGGGAGGTAGGGGTGGAGAAATGAGGAATTGAGGAAAGGGGAAATGAGGAGGAAGAGAAGGAGAGGGAAAATTGGAAAAAGGGAGGATAGGAGGAGGAGAAAGAGTGGGGAGGAGAAGGAAGGAAGAAGGGGGGGGGAGGAAGAGGAGGAGAGGGAGTGAGGAAATGAAGAGGAGAGGGAGAGGGGAAAGGAAAAGGGGAGGGATTGGGGAAGAGGGAGAGAGGAAAGGAGAAGGGGAGGGATTGGGGAAGAGGGAGAGTTGGGAAACGGGGAAGAAGGGGGAAGGGGAAAGGAAGAGGAGGAGGAGGAGTGTGGAACAGAGGAGGGTAGGAAGAGGAAAGGGTAGAGGAGGAAATGGGGAGGAGAGGGAAGGCGGAAATGGGAAGGAGGGGAGAGGGAGAGGAGGAAAGGGAATAAAAGGGAGAGTGGAAAGGGAATAAGAGGAAGAAGGGGAGACAAGAATGGAGGAGGAAGGGGAATGAGAAAGACGGGGGATTAAAGAAAAGAGGAGGGGGAGGAGGAGGGGGGAGAGAAAGCGCGATCGTGTAAAGGACACAGAAAGTCAAGGAAGAGTGTCGAGTCACGTTTTTCTTTTCGCTCTTCCTACCACCCTACCCTAACCTACCTTCCTCACCCCTACCCTACCCCACCCCAACCCACTCCACCCCACCCTCCCTACTCCCCCCACTCCTACCCTACCCTACCCTACCCTACCCTTCTCCCCCCCCCCCCCCGACTCCTCCCCCACTCCACCCGACCTCCCTGCCCTCCAACGGCTTCACAAAACCACTCTACTCCAGACCCTCCCACCCCCCATCCCTTATCCCCACAAATAACCCCACAAAATTGCGTGAGTGGACGAGCAAGCAAGCAAGCAAGCAAGCAAGCAGGAAGAGAAGGCGAGCGAAACAGATCGACGACCCGTGACGTTTTTTTTTTTTTTTTTTTTTTTTTTTTCGTCTTCTTTTTTTCTTCTTTTTTTCTGGGGTCTTCTTTTTTGTTTGTTTGGTTGGTTGGTTGTTTTTATTGTTGTCCAAGTGTGTTTGTTTTATTTTGTTTTGTTTTGTTGATTCGTTTTTGTTTGATGTGTTCATGTATTTGTGTTGTCTCTTTTCTTTTTTCTCTCTCTCTTCTCATTCTCTCTCTCTCTCTCTCTCTCTCTCTCTCTCTCTCTCTCTCTCTCTCTCTTTTCTCTGTCTCTCTCTCTCTCCTCTCTCTCCTCTCTCTCTCCTCTCCTCTCTCATTCTTCCTTTCTCTCTCTCCTCTCCTCTCCCTCCTCCCCTCCCTCCTTCCCTCCTTCCTCCCCCTTTTCCTCCTTCCTCCCTTTCCCCCCTCCCTCCCTCCCGCCCTCCTCCCCCTCCCTCCCCCCCCCTTCTCCCCCTTCCTTTTCACCCTCATCCCATTTTATGGCACATTCAAATTTTTCATTGATCTCCTATTTCCTTGTTTCCAGTACTTGAGACGAGGCCTCACGCTGAAAAGCAACGCAGGTAACGCGAAACTCACGTGTGTGAAGTTCTTGATATTTTCCCTTTATTGAATTTTACTATTTTGTTGTGTGGTTTTGTGTGTGTGTGTGTGTGTGTGTTGTGTTTGTGTGTGTGTGTGTTTATGTATATTGTGTGTGTGTGTGTGTTGTATTTATTTGTTGTTGTTTGTGTGTGTTGGTGTGTGTTTGTGCTGGAAAATGGTTATGTGGTATTAGTAGAAATTTTGTATATGAAGAAGTATATATGACAATGATTTTGATATTTGCAAGTATATTCCATTTACTTTTAATCCGTCGTTTGTAGTAGGAAAAACCCTTGCAATTGATCTCTTCTCTCTCTCTCTCCTCTCTCTCTCCTTTCCTCCCTCTCTCCTCCTCTCTCTCCTCCCCTCTCTCTTTTTTTTCTTCTCTCTCTCCCCTTCCTCTCTCTCTCCTCTTTATTCTCTCTCTCTCTCTTATTCTCTCTCTCTCTCTCTCTTTTCCCTCTCTCTTCTCTCTACTCTCTCCTCCCCCCTCCCTCCCTCCCTCCCTCCCTCCCTCTCCCTCTCTCTCTCTCTCCCTCTCTCTCTCCCCCTCTCTCTCTCTCTCGCCTTTCTAATAAACTTGCAACTTTCTATTATTGCATCGGCGCGCGAGTGTTCTTTGTCATTGAGTGACTTGTAATCTTTATCACATTTTCCGCTCTGCTTGCCCCGCCGCTCACCCATCTGCCCGTCGGAAGCGGCCGGTCGCCTCGCTCTTTCACAACATGGCATTAAAAGCGACACTAAGGCGTTAGACCAATTATTGCAGTGGGTATTTTATTGTTATGGTTATTGTTGTTGTTTTTTGGGGGGTGGGGTGGGGGAGGGGGTAGTGGGAGAATGTTGTTGTTGTTTTTATTATTGTTTTCGTTGATTTGGTATTTTTGGTATTATTATTATTATTATTGTTATTATTTTTAGTATAATTGTTGTTTATATTATTATTATTATTATTATTATTATTATTATTATTATAATTGTTATAATAATTATTGTTGTTATTATTATTACTGTTGCTGTTTTGCAATAATCATTGTGTTAGTATCATGTGTTATCTGATTTTATCATCATGATCATCGTCATCATCATCTCTATCACCATCACCACCACCATCATCATCACCATCACCATTACCATCACCACCACCACCATCACCATCATCATTACCATCACCATCATCATCACCACCATCATCACCATCATCCTTACCATCACCATCACCACCACCATCATCATCATCACCATCATCCTTACCATCACCATCATCATCACCATCATCCTTACCATCAACATCTCCACCATCATCATTACCATCATCATTACCATCACCATCATCATAACCAGCAGCACTACCACCACCACCACCATCATCATCACCACCATCATCATCATCACCATCATCATTACCATCACCATCATCATCGTATTATCGGAAATGACGCCTGACACTGAAACAAAACCTGCATTTGCCATCCGATAGAACACATTACGTTCCCCAGACTTTTCTGTTCAACCACTTCCTTCATAAACTAATGATAACAGCGGTCGGGAGGATACAAAAAAAAAAATAAATAAATAAATGAAAAAAAAAATCAGATCTGTGATGTTTATTCATCCACCGCCAGAGAGAAACCGGCGCTAGGTCGGGGATAAAACCGCTAGTTTGGACTTAAAAAAAACGCTAGATATAAAAGCTCCATAATTTTTCGCTGAAAAGACTTTAAAAAACGCTAGATACAAGAGTAAAAGCTCCATATTTTCTCGCAAAATTAAAATAAAACCGCTACACAGAAGAATAAAAGCTTCAAATGAGCCAATTAGAATTTTATTATGCTTGACCGTGACTTGACGATAGACACTAATGGCGACTCTGTTAGAACCGAGAAAAACTGCTAATTGATAATCATGTGGCAACAGAAGCTGGGTAGTTCATTGAAATCAGTGGCATTGCGCAAAGGCGTCGGAAAACCTTTTTATTTTATATTTTCATTTGATATTTGTTTATTTATCTGAACATCGTGGGATGAGATGACTCGCAAATTGTACCTCTTTGGAATTATCCCATCGAGATAATAAATTTTATATATATATATATATTATTATAGTGATATATATATATATTATATATATAGTACATATATATATATATATATTATATAGATTATTATATATAGATTATATATATCATATATATATATTAATATATATTTATATATAAATTATATATAATATATCTATATTTATATATATAATATATAATATATTATAATATATATATATATAGAGTATGTGTATTATATATATATTATATATATTATATATCTACATTAAAAATTAACACCACAAAAATAATATATATATTATATCTATAATATATATATATATATATATATATATACATATAAATAAATCATTAATATAAATATATATATGAAATATATATTACAGCCATACATCATACATACATACATACATACATACATACATACATACATACATACATACATACATAACATATATATATTAGATATTATATATATATATTATATATATATTTATACATATATATTTATATATATATATATATGATATATATAATATATATATATATCTATTTCTTATATTTATTCATATATATATATTTCTATATATATATATATTATATTTCATATATCTGTATTATATATTTATATATATATCCTCTATATATATCTAGCTATATATATAATATATATATCTATTATATATATATATCTCTATTATATATTTCTTTATTTGTTATATATATGTATATATTTATATTATATTATATATATATATTATATATAAGATATATATATATATATAGAGTATCGGATATATATATATATATATGTATACTATTATATATATTTAGATATATATAGATATTTATATATATATATATATATATATATAATGATTATCATATTATATAATATATATATATATATTATATATATAGATATATATATATATAGATATATATATAGATAATGTATGTATATCTATACAAAAGATAGATATATTATAACATTGTAAATATCAATAACTATATACATGTGATGTGTGTGTGTGGTGTGGTATATATATCTAGTTAATCTATATATATATATATATAATAATATGTATATATATATATAGCGTTGTGGAGTGGGGAGTGTGAGTGAGTGTTAGTGAGTGTGGTGTGGTGTGTGTGTGTGTTGTGTGTGTGGTGTGTGTGTGTGTGCTTGGGTATGTGTGTTGTGTGGTGCGGTGTGGTGTTGTGTGTGTGTGTGTGTGTGTGTGTGTGTGTGTGGTGTGTGTGTGTGTGCGTTGCATGTGTGTGTGTGTCACTTGTGCTTGGCGCATCCACTGTGCCTATATACCTTTCTATTATCCCCATTGGAATGAGGTCCAGATATTTGCCCAGGCGCTATCCTGTCAGAACAGCCTCCCCCCACTAACTCTAGAGCCCTCCCCCACCTCCCCCTACCCCACCAAGGCCCCTACCCCCCCAAGAAACCGACCCCAAAACGACTTTAATATCAGCGCCCCCCCCCTCCCCCCTCTCTTCCCGTCCCTTCTCTTCTCTTCTTCCCCTCTCTTTTCCTCTCCTCTCTCTCCTCTTTCTTCCCCTTCCCTTCCCTGACCTCTTCCACTTTTCCCTCCCCACCCCTTTCCATCCCTTCTCTTCCTCTCCCTTTCCTACCCGCCCCTTCCCTCCCATCCCCTCCCCTCCCCTTCCATCCCTTCCCCTCCCATCCCTTCCCTCCCTCCCATCCCCTCCCCTCCCATCCCTTCCCCTCCCATCCCTTCCCTTCCCTTTCCCTCCCTTCCCCTCCCCTTCCCACCCTTTCCCTCCCTTCCCCTCCCCTTCCCACCCTTTCCCCACCCTTCGCCAGCGCCTCCGTCGTCGTCGCGGTCTCCTAATGAAGGCGGACATTAACCGTCATCAAAGTCCATCTCGCGTCACGGCGCCCTTCGCCCTTCGCCCTTCGCCCTTCGCCCTTCGCCCTTCGCCCTTCGCCCTTCGCTCCTGCGGGATCGCCGGCCCTGCGTCCTTTGAGGGGAGGGGGGGTGGGGGGGGGGTGGGGTGGGGGGGGGGGGGTATGGGGGTCGGAGGCCAGGATGATGTTTCTATTCTTTTTTCTTCATTTCTTCTTGTTTTGTTATATTTTAATTTTCGATTTTATTGTTTTTGTTATTATTTTTGTTTTATTTTATTATATTTTTGGTGTTGTTATTATTCTTTTTCCTCTGCTTTTTCATCGTCTTTTGTCTTCCATCCTTTTTTATTTTTTCCTACCCTTTTCTTCGTTTCTTTTTTCTTTTTTTTTCTTTTTGTTTTCCTTTTCCTTCTTCTTGTTCTTCTTTGGTGGTTGGGGGGTAGGGGAGGGGGTTGGAAAGGGAGAGAGGATGGGGAGAGGATGGGAGAGAAGAGAAAAGGGAGAGGAGGAGGAGGATAGAAAGAGGGGACGAAAGAAAAAAAAGAGGGGGAAGGAAAAAAGGGGGGGAAAAAGGGAGAGGGGGGGAGGGGGAGAAGGGGGAGAGAGAGGGGTACAAAGAGGAAAAAAAAAGAGAGGGAAAAGGGGGGGAGAAAGGGAGAGGGGGGGGGGGAGAGGGGAAGAGAGAGGGTACAAAGAGAAAGAAAGAGGAGAGAGGAAAGGGGGGGAGAAGGGAGAGGGGAGAGGAGGAGGAGGAGGATAGAGAGAGGGGTACAAAGAGAAAGAAAGAAGGGGGGGGGGGGAAGGAGGGGAAAAAGGGGAGGGGGGGAAGGGGGGGAGGGGATGAGAGAGGGGTCAAAGGAAAGAAAAAGGGGGAGAGGAAAAGGGGAGAGAAGGGAGGGGGGGTTTTGGAAGGGGGGTTTGAGAAGGGGGTACAAAGAAAAAAGAGGAGAAGGGAAAAGGGGGAGAGAGAAGGGAGAGGGGAGAGGAGGAGGAGGAGGGTAGAGAGAGGGGTCAAAAGAAAAAAAAGAGGAGAAGGAAAGGGGAGAAAGGGAGAGGGGGAAGGGGGGGAGGGGGGGAAATGAGGAGGGGACAAAGGGGAAAAAAGGGAAAAAAAGGGGAGAGAAGGGAGAGGGGAGAGGAGGAGAAGGAGGATAGAGAGAGGGGTACAAAGAGAAAGAAAGAGGAGAGAGGAAAAGGGGAGAGAAGGGAGAGGGGAGAGGAGGAGGAGGAGGATAGAGAGAGGGGTCAAAAAGGGAAAAAAAAGGGGAAAGGAAAAAGGGGGGAAAAAAAGGGGAGGGGCCATTAAGGGTAGGGGGAAGGGAATGAGGGGAAGGGGGGGGAGGGGGGGGGGAAGGCCCTTGGTGAAGGGGATGTTTTTGTGTTTGTTTTTCGTCCTCCGTCTGTGGTGTTTTTTATGTTCTGTTAACAACTTTTTTTTATATGCAATTGTGTTTAAAGGAAATGTTTATTCCATCTACAAAGAGTAGTTTATTATATTATATTATGTAACATATATATATATATATATATATATATATATATATATATATATATAGATATATACGATATATATATATATAGATATATATATGTATATCTGTATATATTCTATTATATATATATATATCATATAATTATATATATATAGTATATATATATTATATATTTATTTATTATTTATTTATATTTATATATCTGTATATTGATGATGTGTATGTACTATCTGTTCTAACTCTGTGTATCTATATCTATATTATTTATTGTTTTGTTTACATATATTTTTCTATATTTACGTCTTCTCTATCTCCTATCTCTCTATATCTATATATCTATATATAATATAATATCTCATATATATCTATATCATATTATATATAATGTGGTGTGTGTGTGTGTGTGTGTGTGTGTGTGTGTATGTATATTTATATACATTTGGATACTCTCGTATAATTGATGACTTGCAGTTTGGGATTCCTGAAACAACAGAAACAGCAAAGGTGCAAATACAAATAGCGATGAAATAAAACGCAAGTAACAATAAGATAAAATTAAGATAAAACGGTAATAACACTGAAATAGATGTCTCAATACTGCCAATTAGCTGAAAATATACCTTGGCACCTCTGTGGTATGACTGTGGTAGTATATACGTAGCGCTTTATTTTTGGGATATAACCTGGAGAGAGTCACTATTTACGGGTCATGTTTTCATTTTATCTACGTCGTATTTAATAGGCGTTTGTTGTTTTTTAATTTACTTGTTTTTGATGTTTTTTTCTATTGTTTTCTTTTCTTGTTTGATTAATTTGTTTATTTCTTCGATTTTTTTTCCTTTTTTTCTTTTTCTTCTTTTTCTTTTTGTATTTACTGTAACTGCATATCCTCTTCCACCTTTTTTTTTCTTCTTCTTTTTTTCTTTTCTTTTTCTTTTTCTTTTAGCATGTTTACAGGTAGTGCGCAACGCGAGGGTCAACTTGCATGCAATAGCTACGGCCTGCAGCAGGAAGGAGCGGGCGAGGAGGCGTATGTGTTTACAGGCCCCGCTCACCTTGGCCAGGCTATTTATGTTTATGGGGAACACCTGGTCTTCTATACCAAAGGGGGGAGGGGGTAGAGGGGGAGAGGGCTGGTTACGCTGTCACTTGTTCGTGTTGGACGTGGGCACGTACACACACGTGCGTTTATATAGGTAGATGCATGTACGTATCGATGGATGTGTGTGTACAGGTAGGTAGGTAGATAGGTAGGGAGGTAGGTAGGGAGGTAGGTAGGGAGGTAGGTAGGTAGGTAGGTAGGTAGGTAGGGAGGTAGGGAGGTAAAGAGATAGAGAGATAGGTGATAGGTAGGTAAACAGATAGATAGGTAGATAGATAAGTAGATAGATAGAGAGGTGAGTAGATAGATATATACGTGTACGCATAAGTGGAGATAACCACAAGCGCACGCATGCAAGGAAGCAAGCAAGCAAGGTCACGCGCGCATACACGCCCTCTCGTTGATGAAGATTATTGTCGTGGATCCATTGACGTCGATTACGGCTGATTCACCGTTGACGCAAGAGGCCAGATTATCCGTCTTTAACGATGATGACTTGATGACTCTTGCATATTCATCCCTCCCTATCTACCTGCTACCTACTCACGCCCTGACTCACGCCCGTCAGAGGCCACACGCGCCTTCCTTTGACGCTCGCTACCCACACGCAGGTGCTCTACACGTGGCTGGCATTCACTGGGGCCCACACGCCCACACGCCCACTTGCCCGGCGCGCACTCCCATGCTCACTTGCGTCACTTGTGCTTGGCATCCACTGTGCCTATATGCTTTCATGGTTGGCACCCACTGCGCCCTTGTAACCACACGCCCGCATGCTAATACTTCCCCGTGGCTGGTGTTCAAGGCTTCCAACCCACACGCCCACAGGCAAATACCCACTCATGGCTGGCACTCACTGCTTCCATACCCAGACGCCCACTCGCACCCACCCAAGCCTGTGGTGCCCACTTCGCTCTTACACCCACACGCACTTCATGGCTGGCACTCATTATGTTCACACGCCCACACCCAAGCATCTCCCGTCCATACCCTTGGCACTGAGGAGGCGGCCGGTTCCTGATAAGCAAGAGGAGGGGGGAGGGGGAGGGGGAGGAGGGAGAGGAAACCGCGGATGTCGTAATGG
This sequence comes from Penaeus monodon, assembly GCF_015228065.2. Taxonomy (NCBI): domain Eukaryota; kingdom Metazoa; phylum Arthropoda; class Malacostraca; order Decapoda; family Penaeidae; genus Penaeus; species Penaeus monodon. The sequence goes on along the minus strand of NC_051425.1, from coordinate 14,229,656 downwards.
AACCAGATTGGAATTCAATATTTAATAGCACAACGGCAGCAGTGGCGGTGGGGGGGAGTGGGGGGAGGGGTTAGGAGTGGGGGGAGGGTGATGGGAATGGGGGCTAGGAGAGGGGGTGGAGGGGTAGGGGGTATTGCGACTGGGGTAAGACGGAGGGGGCGGCGATGGGTAGGGGGAGAGAGGAGTGGAGGGGGGAGGCGTAACGTGCTATCGGTGTTGGAGGCGGTGGTGGGGGTTTGGGAGGGGGGGGGGACTAGTTTGAAAGAGGAGTGATATTGGTAGTTGTGGTAGTAATGGTAGTAAAGGAGGTAATAGTCGTAATAGTTATTATATTGACGGTAGCAGTTGTAACGGCAGCGGCAGTAGTAGTAGTAGTAATAGTAATAGTAGCAGTAGCAGTGGTAGTAGTTGCTATAATATATTAGTAGTAGCACTAGTAGTAGTGATGGTAATAATAGCAATAGCAGCAATAGTAGTTGTTGTAATATAGTAATTTTAGCAGCAGTAGTAGTTGTAATGTAGTAGTTGTAGCAGTAGTAGCTTTAGTAGTAGTGGTATATATTGGTAGAGAGTCGACCACGGGAAGCGAGGGGGACGCTGGCATCCAGATACCCCAAGACAAGTGGGCACCTCTCAGCCTCCGTGATTGGTCTGTCTGTCTGGCGCCGTCTTGCCCGAAGGGGGGTAAGGGGAGCTGAGGTTAAAGATGAGGAGTTGGGTAGGTAGGTAAAGGTTGAAGCTAGGCAAGGGTAGGGGAGAGGGGAGGAGAGGGGAAAGAGAGAAAGAGAAAGAGAAACAGAGAGAAAGAAAGAAAGAAAGAAAGAGGGAGAGAGCGAGAGCGAGAGAGAGAGTTGGTTTAGGAATAGAGAAAGAGACAGTGAGGTTAGATTTGAGGGGGAGAGGGAGGGAGAGAGGGGGAGAGGGGGAGTAGTGCTTGACAAGCCAAATGTCTGGACTTAAATCGGATTTAGATGAAGCTAACCAACACTTTTGATGATGATGAATAGACGCCGTATATATTCAGCTCGTTTAGGTATGCTCTCTCGCTCCCTCTCTCTCTCTCTCTCACTCCTCTACTCCCGCTCTCTTCTCTTCTCTCTCTCTCTCTCTCTCTCTCTCGTCTCTCCTCCATCGTCCTCTCTCTCTCTCCCATCGCTCCTCCGTCTCTCCGTCCCTCATCGTCCCTTCTTCCAATCATCGTTCTCTCTCTCTCGACTCTCTCCCCATCTCTCCTCGTTCGTCCACTCTCCTCGAGTCTCTGCCTTCTCTTTCGTCTCTCCACGTCTCCTCTACTCTCTGTCCTTCCCCTCATGTCTCGTCCTCTCTTCTCCCAGATATATCAACTGCTCTCTTCGCATTCTCTCTCTCTCTCTCCTCTCGCTCATCTCTTCTTCTCTCCTCACTCATCTCACTCCACTCCTCTCTCTCTCTCTCTATCCTCCTCTCCTCTCTCCACTCCTCTCTCTTCTCCTCCTCACCCCCACTCTCGGCTTCCCTCTCTCTCTCTTCCCTCGCTTATCGCTCCCTAGTCTCCCTTCCTCTTCTCGCTCTCTCTCTCTCTCGCAACTCCCTCTCAATCTCCTCATCACAAACCAACACCTCCCTCGCGCTCCTGTCTCTCGCTCTCCTCTCTCTCTTCTCCTCCCTCTCTCTTCTCTCGCTCCTCTCTCTCTCTCATCTCGCTCCTGTCCTTTCGCTCTCGTCGCTCCTGTCTGTCGCTTCTCTCTCTCTCTCATCTCTCTCTCTCTCTCAATCTCTCTTCTCTCTCTCTCGTCGTCTCTCTCGCTCTCTCTCCTCCTTCTCTCTCTCTCTCTCTCTCTCTCCTCTCTCTCTAACGCTCGCTTCCGACGTTGCTCTCTCTCTCTCTCCTCCCTCCCTTCCCTCCTCCCTCCCTCCCATCCCTCCTCCCTCCCTCCCTCTCTCCCTCCTGCCCTCCCTCCCTTTCTCTCCCTCCCTCCCTCCCCTCCCTCCCTCTCTCTCTCTCTCTCTCTCTCTCTCTCTCTCTCTCTCTCTCTCTCTCTCTCTCTCTCCATCGCTCGCTCGCTCCTCCTGGGAGATGTTAAGAGTCAAAAGGAATTTTAAAAGCCCAAAAGGCGAAGAGGAAAAAAGGTAAATGAATAAATAAGCTGCAAAAACTAATCCTCGATTGTAATTTATGAGGGATGAGTGTAGAGGGAGAAAGGAGAGAGGTGAACGTGCAGGACTGAAGGAAAGGGGAGAAGAGAAAGGAATGAAGAGGTGAGAGGATAGAGAGAGCGACAGAGGGAGGAAGGAGAGAGGAGGAGGAGGAGAGAGGAGAGAGAAGGAAGAGGGAAGGAACAGAGAAAGGAGAAGGTAGGAATTGGGGAATGACATATCGGAAAAAAATATGTATATAGGAATAAGAGAGCGGAGGAGGAAGGGAGAGGGAAAAATACTTTTCCCGATAGAGGAAGTGGGCGAAGGGGAGGGGAGAGAAGAGGGGGGGGGAGGGGGAAGGAAAAGGGGCAATAGATAAAGAGGGAAATTGAATCGTAAAAATCGCGTTTGCCATCATAAGAAGATGGGAGGCGGCAAATAGAAAGAATAATAATAATAAAAAAGATTTTGTACATAGGAAATAATAGAAGTAAATGGATAGTGGAGTAAATTGAAAGTAAAAGTAATAAGGGTAATTGGTGGACGTAAAGGAAAAAGAGAAGTAGGTAAATACGGCAAAGGGAAGTAAAATACGAAGGGAAGGACAAGAAAACGCACGAATATGCCGATGGCCTCTCCGCTGTATTACCCCGAGGAAGCAATACAGCAAAAAGGCCTTCGCTATATTCGCGTGTTTTCTCGTTCTTCCTTTCGTTATTTGATTTACAATTTGATCAACGTGAATCCCACGCGGAAAAAAAGAGCAAATGGAATAAATGGAAATTATGATGGAATGTAAGCGACAGAATAATAATAAAGAGATAGAAAGAAAGAAAAGGTTAAAAGAAAGAAAGAAAGAAAAAAATGATAAGTAAAGAACAAAGTAAATACACTAAATAAGTAAATAAGTAGAGAAACAATAAGTAGAGAAACAATAAACGAAGGAATGAAGGTAAAAAGGTAAAAGAGCCCGCAGGGAACCTGTAAAATTTTTTTTGGGTTTTTCGATAATAGTGCATTAGGGGGCTTTTTTTTTGAAGAAGAGAGAGGAGAGAGAGAAGAGGAAGAGAAGAGAGGAGAGAAGGAGAGAGAGAGGGGAAAAGAAGGAGAGAGAGAGAGAAAAAGGAAGAGACAAGAGAGACAGAGAAACAGAAGACAGAGAAGGGGAAAAAAAAGAAAGGAGAAAAAAGGAAAGAGAAAAAGAGGAAGAGAGGGAGAGAGGAGAAGAGAGAGAGAGGAGAGAGAGAGGAGAGAAGGGGGAGAGAGAGAGAGAGAGAAGGGGAAGGGGAGAGAGAGAGAAGAAGAAGAAAAGAAGGGGGGATAAAGGAGAGGAGAGGAAGATCGATAGATAGTAAAATGGAAGAGGAGGGAGAAGGGGAGTAAAAGGGAAGGGAAGGGAGAGGTGGGGAGGAGAAAGGAGAGAGAGAGAATAGAGAGAAGAGAGAGAGAAAAGAGAAGGGAAGAGAGAAGAGAGAGAGAGAGGAGAAAAAAGGAAAACACAGTAGAAAGGGGAAAACCCAAGATTTTTTTTTCTTCCCTCTCCTTCTTTTTT
>NC_051425.1:14197235-14214735 GCF_015228065.2 Penaeus monodon | reverse complement strand
GCGAGCGAATGCATGGATAAGCAAGTGAGTGAGCGAGCGAGCTAATGCATGGATGAGCAAGTGAGTGAGCGAATGCGTGAGTGAGCGAGCGAGTGCACGAGTAAGCAAGTGAGTGAGCGAGCGAGTGCGTGAGTAAGCAAGTGAGTGAGCGAGCGAGTGCGTGAGTAAGCAAGTGAGTGAGCGAGCGAGTGCGTGAGTGAGTGTGAGCCGACTCCTGCCTTCGCCTCCGCCCGGGCTGAGCCACCTGTTACAGAGCAGGTAGGTTGGGACTTGAGCTCCTCGCCGCCTCTCGACCAGCTGTTGTCTCCGCCGTGGGAATGACGGTCCTGCTGTTGCACTCCTTGTGTTCCGTTGTTCCGCTGTTCATTCGTTGCTTTCCGCCATTCCCCTGTTCACTGGTTATTCCGTTGTTTCGTTGTTTCATTCGTTGTGCAGGTAGAACAACGAAGGGAAGGAAAACACACGAATATTCGGCACATTCGTGTGTTTTCCTGTACTTCCCTTCGTTGTTCTACTTGCAATTTGTTCGATATGAATTCCACACGTTCATTCGTTGTGTTCCGATGTTCCCTCATTCCCTTGTTCTACTGTTCCACTGTTCATTCGTTGTGTTCCGTTGCTCTGCCGTTTCCTTATTCCCTTGTTCCCCGATTCCGCTGTTCCCCCATTCCGCTGTTCCGTTCGATTTGGATTGTGGATCTGCAAAGGGTTCGTTGACAGGATATTCGGAGGTTTTCGTTCATTTTTGTGAGGCTGTGAAAGTGTCAAGTAAAGAATGACAGGTTTTTGATTTTGAGAACGTGGATTCCGTTTGTTTGTTTGTTTGTCTGTTTGTTTGTTTTTTTCCTTTTCTTTTCCTTCTTTCCATCTCTGCTTTTCTCTTTCTTTCCATCTCCCATTTGTCTCTCTCTAATTTTCTCTTTCTTTCCATCTCCCATTCGTTTCTCTCTCCTTTCCCCTTACTTTACTCGCGTCTCTGACCTTTTGCCTCTGTGCTCCTTATTCTCCTTCCTTCCTTTCTCATTCCCTGTTTATTTCTTTCCTTTCTCCTTTCCCCCTTCCTTTTCCTTACCTTTCCCCCCTATCCTTTCCCTTTCCTCTCCTTTCTCATTCCACCGTTCACTCCCTCGCTCCCTCACACTCTCCTTCCTACTCTCACTTCCCCTTCCCATTCCCCCTCATATTCCCTTTCCCTCCCTTCCTGCCCGCCCCTCCCCTCCTCTCCCCTCCCCTCCCCTCCCACCCCTTCCCTCCCCTCCCCTCCCCTCCCACCCCTTCCCCTCCCCTCCCCTCCCCTCCCCTCCCTCCCCCAACAACGTGAGGTAGGAGAGCTCCCCTCGGAAGGTAAATCTCGCCTAAGCAACTCAAGATTGGTGGGGATCGTGCCTCTTAACCCCCTTCGCGCCTCCTGCTGCATCCGCAAGTGGGCGAGGGGGAGAGGAGAGGAGTGGGCGGAGGGTGGGAGTGGGAGTCGGACTAGGAGCGTGGATGTGGAAGAAGGAGGAGGGAGAAGAGGATTGGGAAGAAGGGGAGGAGAGGGAAGGGGGAGAGGAAGGAGGGAGCGGGAGAGGAGGGTAAAGAAGCAGGAGGATAGGAAGAGGTAGAGAGGAGAGGGAGTGTGAGGGGGGAGGGTGACCTGAGGGAAAGGTGGGTAACAGTATAGGAGGAGGGGAGAAGAGGATTTGGGGAGAGGGGAGGAGAGTAGAGAGGGGGAAAGGTAGTGGGATGGTGGTGAGGGGGACAGGGGATAGCGGGGGCTCAGAGGATGAGGGGATGAATAGGGAGGATGAGGGGCGAAGGAAGGTGGATAGGAGGAAAGAAAGGCGAGGTGGAAGGAGAGGGGAGTGAAGGGAGGGGAATAGAGGTAAGGTGAGGATGAAGAGTGGGAGCGGAGAGTGGATTATAATGAGGGAGGGAGAAAAGAAAAGGGGAGGGACTTAGAATATATGGACTCGAGGATGTGGAGCGAAGGGCGAGGGGTGGAAGGAGAGGGGGGGGGGTAGTGAAAGTAAGGAAAAGGAGTAGATGAGGAAGAGAGAGAGAGGGGAATCGAGGATAGAGCAGGAAAAGGGGGGAAAAGAGATGAAGAGGAAGAGTCCTACACACACACGACAGTAGCACACAAGAGAGAGAGAGAGGAGAGAGGAGAGAGAGGAGAGAGAGAGAGAGAGAGAGAGGAGAGAGAGAGAGAGAGGAAGAGTAGAGAGAGAAGAAAAAGAGAGTCCCACACACACATAGGTAAGTCGACGACACCACGAGGGCACAGAGAGATATAGAAGATTGGGAGATTAGAGTGAGTGTGTGGTGTAGAGTGAAGAAATGAGGGGAGAGATGGAGGAGGAGAGAGAGAGAATGATAGATGAGTGTGAGAGAGCTAGAGCTAGAGAGGATGAGTAGTATAGAGGTCACAACGAAGGACACACCACACACAACACACACATCACACACACAACACACACACAGGGAAGAGGATTATGGTATGCGCCATCACTACATCACACACTGCTGTATAGGGAGGAGGAGATGTCGCTAAGAGTCTGAAGAACAGAGAAAGAGAGCGAGAGAGAGCAAGAGAGAGAGAGAAAGAGAGAGAGAGAGAGAAGAGGAGAGCGAGACAGAGAGAGTCACAGATAGAGAGAGAGAGATATAGAGAGTAGAGAGAGAGGAGAGAGAGAGAGAGAGAGAGAGAGAGAGAGAGAGAGAGAGAGAGAGAGAGAGAGAGAGAGAGAGAGAGAGTCAGAGAGAAGGAGAAGGAGAGATCAGGGGAAAAGGGAGAGGGTGTGGAATAGTTCGTCGAATTGGCCGAGTGGCGGTGAGAGCGAGAGGGAAAGGGAGAGAGGGCGACCGGGGGACAAGATACAGGTAATTCCCAGGAAACGTAGACATCGGTGTTCTTGCGGGCGAGGGCATATGACCTTATAGATAGGTACGAGTGTTTGTCGTAGCTCGTATATGCAGGAAACATTGTCATTCCTTCCCTTGCCTCTCTCCGTCTCTGGTTCTGCTCTTTCTTTTCTTTTCTTTTTCTTTGCTCCCTCTCCTCCTCTCCCCCTTACTCTCTTTCTTGTCTCCATCCCTCCCCCGCTCTTCCTTTCCACTTCTCTCCCTCCCCTCCTCCTTCTTCTCCTCCTCCTCCTCCTCCTCCTCCTCCTCCTCCTCCTCCTCCTCCTCCTCCTCCTCCTCCCCCATCCCCCTCCCCCCTCCCCTCCCCCTTCCTCATCCTCCACCACCACCACCTCTTCCTCCTCCTCCTCCTCCACCATCTTCTCTTCCTCCTCCTCCTCCTCTTCCTCCACCACCACCACCCACCACCACCTACCCCACCCCACTCCGTCCTCCTCCTGCTCCACCTTCACCCCTTTTTGTTTTTTTTTTCTCCTCCACCACCACCTCCTCCTTCTTCCTCTTTCTCCTCCACCACTACCACCACCACCACCTCCCCCCCCCCCCGTCTCCCCCTCCTTCTCCTTGTCTTCCGTCTTAAATCTAACCGCGTTAGAAGGGTTTCCATCCGGGGGCTTCGCTTGCATCTAACGACCCGTATCGGGTTCATGGTTCCGTGTCGGTTCCCGGTCTCCGAGTACTTGATGAAGCCACTTGCCCATCGCCGCTTGCGCTACGGGACTCTGGGGCTTGTGCGTCTTAGCGAGGGAGGGTGGTTTTCCCCTGCGCGGTCGACCCCACGTTATCGCACCCGAAAGTGTCTATCGGTTGCCACTGAGAACGTGTGTTCCTCCACCTCCTCCTCCTCCTCCTCCTCCACCCCCGCCTCCTCCCCCGCCTTCTCCTCCTCCTTCCTCCTCCTCCTCCTTCTCTTTCCCTCCTCCTGTCTCCCCTCCTCGCTCCTCCTCATATCCTGGCCTCGCTTGTTCTCCTCCTCCTCCCCCTCCTCCTCCTCCTCCTCCTCCTCCTCCTCTCCTCCTCCTCTCTCCATCTCTCTCTCTCTCTCTATCTATCTCTTCTCCTCTCTCCTCTCTCTCCTTCTTCTTCCCCTTTTTCCCTTCTCTCTCATCTCGTCTCTTCCTCTCGCCTCTGCTCCTCAAGTCTCTCTCTCTCTCTCTCTAAATCTCTCCTCGATCTGTGCTGTCCTCGTCCTTCTGCTCATTCTCTCTCTCTCTCTCTCTCTCTCGCATTCCTTTTATCTCGAGTCCGCATTAGGAGAGGAGAAGAAAAGAGGCATTGGAAGATTCCCTTTGATGTGTTATAAATAGAATGGCGTTAAGGAAAAGAGTGGAAGTGGAAGCAAAAGATTAAGACGCGGGAGAAGATAGATGAAGTTAAAGGAGGAGAATAAAGTGGAGGTTGAAGAGGGAGATGGAGAGGATAGAGGGGGATGAGAGAGAGAGAGAGAGAGAGATGGAGAGAGATAGAGCAGAGAGTAGGAGAGAGAGAGAGAGAGAGGATAGGTACAGAGAGAGAGAGAGAGAGAGAAACAGACAGAGACAGAGAGAGAGGGGGGATGGGGGTGGAAGGTGGAGGAGAAAGTGGAGAAGAAAGAGGGAGATGGAGAGGATAGTGGAGGAAGAGAGAGAGAGAGTGTGTGTGTGTGTGTGGAAGAGTATCAAAACGATATGAGACTAAGTGTAGACGAAGAAGGGTGTGGGGGGGTTGGGGATGGAGTAAAAGAGAGATTGAGAAGAGGAGTTGGAAGTCGAGAATGGGGATGGAGATGGAAAAGGACCAAGAGGGAGAAGTAGAGGCGAGACTATATACCAGGAGAAATGAATGATGATATGATGAAGAGAAGAATTTGTAGATGAGGGGAGGGGTTTAAGTTTGTGATGGGAGAATAGGAGGGGTAGAACGAATTAAGAGAAGGACAGGAAAGACCTGAGTATTATCGGGAATAACAAACGATAAGATAAAAGAAGGAAAGAGTCACAAACAAGGGAAAAGGGAAGAGGAGGAAAGAGAGAAGAGTAGGGGAATAAAGAAGAAAGAGAAGGGGGGAGAAGGGAGCAAAGGAGAAGAAGGGAGCGAGGCAGAGGGGAGAGAAAAGGGAGCGAGGCAGAGGGGAGACGAAAAGGGAAGAGAGTTCAAGGAAGAGGAGAGAGGGCGAGGGATAAATGTCGTATATATGTCTTGTTAAAGGCATATTGGAGGAGAGGGCAAAGGGGGGGGGGGGGAGAAGTTGACGGGAGGGTCAGATTTATGTGAAGCTCATGTTTTATGGCTGTCAGAAGAGACTCTGCTACTGTTTGGTTTGTCTGTCTACCAGTCTGTTTACCGTTCTTGTTTTGTTTATAGTCTGATTTCTATTTCTATTTCACTATCTATCTATGTAGTTATTTATCTATATGATTATCTTTCTCTGTTTATCTTTCTCTCTCTGTTTCTCTCTCTCTCTCTGTTTCTCTCTCTCTCTCTCTCTGTTTCTCTCTCTCTCTCTCTCTCTCTCTCTCTCTCTCTCGTCGAGTCCCCCTCGGTCTTCTCTCTCTCAGTCAATCTCTCTCGGCTCTCCAGTCGTCTCTCTCTCTCTCTCTCTCTCCTTCTATCTTCTTTAGAAAACGAAAAAATCGAGTGAGTTGTGGGGACACTGGGACGTGAGGGATGGTAGAAAGGGGGGGTGGGGGGTGGGGGGAGTGGAACAAGGGGGTAAGTGACCCCTGAGCTCCATTCTCCTTGAACAAATTTGCCAGAATGACGTCAAATTTGCACGTCTCCGGAGTTGAAAAACCATAATTCTCGGTTACAATTACCGGCTGTGAATAGAAGCTCATGAATCTTGTATGAAGCTTTTGACGGAGGCTTCACTATTTTCTCTTTTATTTTCTTCTCCTTCTTCTTTTTCTTCCTCTTCTTCTTCTTCTTCTTCTTCTTTAAGGTTGTTGTTTTTCTTCCTTTTGTTTTTCTTTTTTGTGGTATTTTACTTTTTTTCTCTCTCTTTCTCATCGCCTTCGTCTTCTTCCTCTTTGTCCTCTTCTTCCTCCTCCTTTTGTTCGTGTTTATTGTTATTGATTTTATTATTATTATTATTATTGTTGTTGTTATTATTAAAAGTATTACTACTATTACTATCTTGTTTAGACAATTAAATAAATGAGGTAATTCACTGAACCAAGTTGACTCACAAAAAAATGTGAGAGAGAGAGAGAGAGAGAGAGAGAGAGAGAGAGAGAGAGAGAGAGAGAGAGAGAGAGAGAGAGAGAGAGAGAATGAAAGACAGCTAGCGTGGGCAGAAGACAAGTGTGTATGTGCGTGTGCATGTGCCTGCGTGTGCGTGTATTCGTGTGTGTGTGGTTCGGCTATTCATATGCGATAAAACTAAATTTTGATCTCGATGCTCTGAGTCAGTAAGAGACAGCACAACAAAAGCAACAACAACAAAATTAAAATCAACAACAACAACAAAAGCAACAACAACAACAACAAAAATAAAATCAACAAGAAACCCCAGGAAGGCAGCAGCGTTCAGTGAATATGATTATGGGGACTAATTAGCGTAATTGTTGGGTATTAAATTAGATTTGCATTAGTGACAATCGCGGGAGAAAAAAAAAGCTAAACGCAAGATGGTTATATAAGGTGAATAATTAAGATAGGAACAGAGGGAGTACTAGTAAATATAAAAATGAATATGGGTTTGGGTAAAAAATAGTTAAAAGTGGAGGAGGTGAGAGACAGACAGACAGGATGAGAGAAAATAAAGAAATGAATATATATATAGAAAAAAAGACGAATCGATAAATAGAGATAGAAGTAATTAAATACCCAAATAGAAAGACCGACAGATAAAAGAGAGAAATGAATAGAAAAGTCGATAAAACAGATTAGGAGAGAAATATATAGAGGCAATATAAAGATAGATAAATTGATAGATAGATAGGGAGAGAAAGAGAGAAATAGACAGCGTAATAGAGGTAGATAAAACAAAATAAAATATAAATAGATAGATAGAAGGCGTGGAAACTAGGGTGCTTGATCTCTCGCTATTTATATAATGGGTCATTTCCCTTCTGTTCCCGGCGGGTGCAGTTAGGCAGATGGAAGTCAGCAGTCGCAGCTGTCTATAAAGTTGGTTGTGGTTATTGTTTAGATGGAAGTCAGCAGTCGCAGCTGTTTTAAAAAGTTGGTTGTAGTTATAGTTTAGATGGAAGTCAGCAGTCGCAGTTGTAGATGAAGGCAGTTGTGGTCCTAGTCAGCAGTCGCAGCTGTAGATAGTCAGTGGTAGTTGTAGATAAAGTCAGTTTTGCTTGTAGTAGTAGATGAAGTCAATTGCAGTTGTTGTACTTGTAGATAAAGTCATCTGCAGTTGTAGTCATTGGGAAAAACAGTCGTAACTGTAGTTGTAGATAGAGTCAGCAGCAGTTGTAGTTGGAGCCCAATAAGCGTGTTCACCGTAGTTCATTTCTGACTGACGGCCTCTTAAATCAATAGCAGTTCGGCCAATTGGTGTAGTTCCGACCAACACATTTCTCCTGTTTTTTGGGGGGGCGAGCATGTTAATTGTTCCTGAATAAACATTTCTTTGTTTTTCGCAATCGAGTTAAATCCTGTTCAATGCTTTTTCCGTTTTTTTTTTTTTTTTTTTTTTTTTTCTTATTCTTATTCTGGCTATCACTTTTACTCTGCCCTCTGTCTGTGCATCTTTTTTATCTTTATCTCTTGTGCTCTCCGTCTCTTTCTTCTTTTCCTTCTCTTTCCCTTCCACTCCGTCCTCTTTTTCTCACCCTCCTTTTACTCTTCCTCCAATCCTACCTCTCTCCTTCTCTTCCTCACCCTCCCCTTCCTCCCATTCTCTCCCTCTCCTTTCTCCCACTCCCCCCTCTTTCTCCCTCTCCCTCCCCTTTCTCCCACTTCTCTTTCTCCCTCTCCCTCTCCTCTATCCCGCTTCCTTCTCTTTTTCACCCTCTCCTTTCTTGCACTCCCTCCTCTTTCTCTCTCTCTCCTTTCTTCCACTCCCATTCTCTCCCTCTCCCACTCTCCCTCTCTCCCTCTCCCACTCTCCTTTCTCTTTCTCTCCCTCTCCCTATCTCGGCCCTTTCCCCCTCTCTCTTTCTCCCCTCCCCCCTCTCTCTTTCTTCCCCTCCCCCCTCTCTCTTTCTCCCCTTCCCCCTCTCTCGGCCCCTTCCCCCTCTCTCTTTCTCCCCTTCCTCCTCTCTCTTTCTCCCCTTCCTCCTCTCTCGGTCCCTTCCCCCTCTCTCTTTCTCCCCTTCCCCCTCTCTCTTTCTCCCCTTCCCCCTCTCTCTTTCTCCCCTTCCTCCTCTCTCGGTCCCTTCCCTTCCTTCCCTCTGTTTCTTCCTCATTATCTCTCCCCCCCCCCCTCTTACTCGGGACGTGAGCGCGAGGAAAATCTCTCAGTTGATGTTCAGGTGTCAGAGGCGCGGTACCTGCGGGCGGCAATTACAGGGGGATCTACTCTCTTCGTTGAATTTTGCTCCATCTTTGTCTCTCTCTGTGTGTCTCTGTCTGTTGTTGTTGTTCTCTCTCTCTCTTTCTTTCTTTCTTTCTTTCTTTCTTTCTTTCTTTCTTTCTCTCTCTCTCTCTCTTTCTCTCTCTCTCTCTCTCTCTCTCTCTCTCTTGTCCGTTTTCTGTCCTTTTTTCTCTCTCTTTTCTCTTTCTTTATTTCTCTTTCTCTCTTATTTTTATTTCTTTCTCTCTTCTCTTTTTATTTCTCTCTTTTTTCTTTTTCTTTTTCTCTCTCTCCTCTTTCTTCACTCCCCTTTCTCCTCTTCCTCTTCCTCCCCCTCGTCCTTTTCCTCTTCCTCTTCCTCCTCCTCCTCCTCCTCCTCCTCTTCCTCTTCCTCCTCCTCCTTCTCCTCCTCCTCCTTCTCCTCTTCCTCCTCCCCCCTCGTCCTTTTCCTCTGTCCCTTTCCCTTTCCTATTAAGGAAACGCAAATGTCTTTCCGGTTCAATTCTTCCTCGATCCACCTCGTTTTCTTATCTATTTTCTTCCTCTTTTCTTTTCTTCCTTCCTTCTCTCTTTCTTTATTTCTTTTCTTTCGTTTCTTTTCTTTCTTTCTTTCCTTTCTCATTCTTCTTTCTTTTCTTTCTCATTCTTCTTTCTTTTCTTTCTCCCTATCATTCTCCTTTTCTTTTCTTTCTCCCTCCTTTGTTTTTTTTCTCTTTTATCTTTTCATTTCTTTCTCCCTCCTTTCTTCCTTTCTTTCCTTTGTCATTCCTCTTCCCCTCACCTTTGTCTTCCCTTTCCGCCTCCCTTGCCTTCCGTTACCTACTCATTCTTCTCTCTTCCTTATCTTTTCATTTCTTTCCATTCCCTATCCCTCTTCCTCCCCTTATTCCCCATCCCTCTTCCTCCCCTTATTCCCCATCCCTCTTCCTCCCCTCCCTCCCCTCACCCCCTAACACCCCACCCCCATCCCTCTCCCTCCCTTCCCCTCCCCTCACTCCCCCTAGCACCCCATCCCCATCCCTCTCCCTTCCTTCCCCTCCCCTCACTCCCCCAAGCACCCCACCCCAATCCCTCTCCCTCCCCTCCCTCCCCTCGCGAGTGGCTGAAGGGGGGAATGGGCGAAGCGTGTTCCCGTTCCGCCCCAGAGTCACGCCCATCGCCCTCGCCGTCCCTCACGCCCATCACGCCCATATCGACTTCATGAAGGTGGCTTCGGTTTAGCTTTCCGGGAGAAATTTTATGCATTTTTTTTTCTTTTTAATTGTTATGTTTGGAGGGGGTTTGTGTGTGTGTGTGTGTGTGTGTGTGTTGTGTGTGTTTGTGTGTGTGTGTGTGTGTGTGTGTGTGTGTGTGTGTGTGTGTGTGTGTGTGTGTGTGCGTGTGTGTGTGTGTGTGTGTTTCCTAACTTTTCCTCATGGTTTGTGTGTTACGTTGTTGCCACATGATCTGTGAAATTTAAGCCTACCCTCCTCCTTTCCCTCCTTCCTTCTCTCTCTTTATTCTCTCTCTCTCTCTCTCTCTCTCTCTCCTTCTCTCTCTTCCTCTCTCTCTCTTCCTCTCTCTCTCCTTCTCTCTCTCTCTCTTCCTCTCTCTCTCCTCTCTCTCTCTCTCTCTCTCTCTCCTCTCTCTCTCTCTCTTCTCTCTCTCTCTCTCTCTCTCTCCTCTCTCTCTCTCATCTCTCTCTCTCTCTCTCTCCTCTTCTCTCTTCTCTCTCTCCTCTCTGCTTTTCCCCCTTCTCTCTTCCCTCTCCTTCTTCCCTCATTTCCTTTTTTCATTCCTTTCTTCAATCTTTCCTCCCCTTCTCCTACTCCTACTCGCTTGCACTGTGTGTATGAGTACGTGTTTAATCCCTTGTGTTAAGCTGTATATGTGTGTGTGTGTGTGTGTTTGTATTTGCGTAAGCGTGCGTGTCCGTACATACGTGTATCTGAATGTGTGTTTGTTTACTTGATCCCTTTTTAGCCAAGGCAAGGGAGGACCATTTGCTCTGCCTCCCCCCTCTTCCCCTTTCCCCTCCTCCTTTCCCCCTAACCTCCCTCCCTGCCTCGTCCCCCGCTTCCCCTACTCCCTCTTCCCTCCCCCTTCCCCCTCCTCCTTCTGCCCTGCTACCTCACCCCCCCTGTCAGTGCCAGCGGATGATAGACTGACACAGTCGTTGTGGCAAGTGTGATGGATTGAAGGGTGTCGTGCGGGGGAAGGGGGGGGAGGGGGAAGATGATTAAGAGGGAGAATAGGGTAAGGAGGGAGAGGGAGGAGTAGGGAAGAAGAGGAGAATCAGAGGAAGGGGGAGAAGGGAGGAAGAGGATTAAGAGAGATAATAAGAGAATAAGGGAGAGGGAGAGAATGGACAAAGGGGAGAGGGAGGAGAAGAGAGAAGAAGGAGGAAGAGGGTGGAGAAGGGAAGAGGAGGAGGAGGAAGGAGGAAATAGTTCAGACGGGAGGGAGTAGGGGAGGGGGAAGGAGAGGAATGGGGAGGTTGTGATTAAAGGGTTGTTGGGGAAGGAGTGATGGAGGGGAGATGGAACGCTTTATGTTTTTGTTATAATCGCTTTCTGTTTCTCTATGTCTGTCTGTATTTCTTTTTCTTTTTATCCTTTCCCTTGATATTCTGATTCTTATTTTGGTTTGTTGTATTTCTCTTGCCGTTTGTCTTTGTTAATCTTATTCTTGTTTTATTTCTGAAAATTCAGCTCTCCTTGTCTTTTTTTCTCTCTCTCTCTAATTCTCAACTTCTCTCTCAGCCTCTCCCTCTCTCTCTCTCTCTCTCCATCTCCTCCCATTTCCCTCTTCCTTTCTCTCTTCCTTTCTCTCTTCCTCCCCCCCCCCTCGCCCCCACTACTTTCGTCCCCCGTCCTGCCTCACTCACTCCCCTCCGACGTCCATCTCTCTCTCCTTCTCCTTCTCCTCCTCCTCTTCTTCCACCTTCTCTTCCTCTTCCTCCTTCTCCTCCTCCTCTTCTTCCCCTTCTCTTCCTCTTCCTCATCCTCATCCTTCTTTTCTTCCACTTCTTCCACCTTCTCCTCTTCCTCCTCCTTCTACTTCTCCTTCTTTTCCTCTCTCTCTCTCTCTCTCTCTCTCTCTCTCTCTCTCTCTCTCTCTCTCTCTCTCTCTCTCTCTCTCTCTCTCTCTCTCTCTCTCTCTCTCTCTCTCTCTCCATCTCCCTCTCAATCTCCCTCTCAATCTTCCTTAGCCTTCCTCTTCTTCTCTCTAGCCTCTCCCCTCTATCTATCTGTCTATCTATCTATCTATCTATCTATCTATCTATCTATCTATCTATCTCCCTTTTCCATCCTCCCTTCCTCCTGTCTACCCTCCTTATACCCTCCCTCACTCTGTGTCTCTCACTCTCTCTCTCTCTGTCCTTTGATAAAAAATTTCCCCTCATCTTCTTCAATAATCCCCCCTCCAGACCTGGTAAACAACCACTGCCCCCCTCCTTCACCCCCCCCCGCCCCTCCTTCACCCCCCGCCCCTCCTTCACCCCCCCGCCCCTCCTTCACCCCCCGCCCCTCCTTCACCTCCCCGCCCTTCCTTCACCCCCCGCCCCTCCTTCACCCCCCCGCCCCTCCTTCACCCCCCCCCGCCCCTCCTTCTAACCCCTCTAACCCCCGTTCTCTCCCTCCCCCCTTCTCCCTCTCTTACTATCTCAGCATCCTTGATCACATCATGCAAAACATGGTAGGGAGAGGGAGGGGTGACACGTGGGAGGGAGAGAGAGAGAGAGAGAGAGAGAGAGAGAGAGAGAGAGAGAGAGAGAGAGAGAGAGAGACGGGATGGAGGGAGGAAGAGGGAGGGAATGAAGGAAGGAAGGAGAGGGAGGAAATGAAGGAGGGAGGGAGAGGGAGGAAATGAAGGAAGGAGGGAGAGGGAGGAAATGAAGGAGGGAGGGAGAGGGAGGAAATGAAGGAAGGAGGGAGAGGAAGGGAAGAAAAGAGCAAGGGAGAGGGAGGGAATAAAGGAGGAAGGGTAAGGAAGAGAGAGAGAGAGAGAGAGATTAAGAGAGAGGCAAACGGAAGGAAAATAAAACGGTAGAAATAAAACAGAGAATCAACAGTAACTTATTAAAGTTACTTGTTAAAAGATCAACATTAAGTAATAAACGCCATGAAAAAGAGATGGTAAGTGATAAATAGGGAACAGGGAAAACAGAATAAATTCCGTAGAAAGAGAGTTAAGAGAAAGCTGTTGGCATTAAAGGAAGAGGGACAGGAAATACGAAGAGATGTTAAAGGAAAAAGCGAATAGAGAGGAGGGTATAAAAAAATGGAAGAAGAATATATAATCGTTATTTAAAGAAAGAGGGAAGAGGAGAGGATACTGATTATCGTCCCTTCGCTACGTACCTCTCCTCCGTCGTTTATACCCCCTGTTTATCATCCTTCTCCGTTTACACTGTTAGTACTGATCTTCAAACCGAATCCGTTAACGGGATATAGCGAAGCGGGAGAGAGGAGGGGGGGGGGGAGGGCGAAGGGGGAACGGGTATTAAAAGCTTCATGTTTTTTTGTTTTTTTTTGAGGGGGGGGAGGGGGCGCGTTGTTAATGGATATGGTTATACGTTTTCGTGTTATTATTATTATTTTTTTTTATTATTTTTTTTTTTTTGCCTTTTTTTACTTGCATATATAGAGGCAAGTAGATTCATACGACCTGTTTGTGTGTATGTGTATGTGTGTGTGTGGATATGTATGTATGTACGAATGCGTGTACGTACATATGCATGAAAGTATTATGTGGTCTTGGTATACATTTTTATTTGTATGTGCACATGAGTGTCCTCTACATACATTCTCTCATACACTCGAACCCCACTTCTCCACCCCCTCTCTCCCTCTCCCCCTTCTTCTTCACCCCCATCCCTTGACGACCACACACACCCATCCCACACACCCCCACCCCACTCCCACCCCATCCCACCCTACCCCTTGGGTTGTATCTGACCACGACGTATATATCACAATGCGACTGGTAATGGCTATATTTACATACATTTCCTCCTGGTGATGTAGCGAAGGAGAGCCAGGGCGTAGATGGAGCCTGGGAGGGGAGGGGGAGGTAAGCATCGAGAGAGAGGGTAAGAGAGGGAGTGTAGGAGAGAGGAGGAGGGAAGGAGAGAGAGAGGGGGAAGGAGGGATAGAGGGGATGGAGAGGGAGAGGGAGTAAAGGAGAGAGATGGAAGGAAGGAAGGAAGGAGAGAGAGAGGGAGAGAGAAAAAGAAAGACAGAGAAACATAGAGGGAGAGAGAGTAAATAAGAGAGAGAGGATAGAGAAAGAGAAAGAGAGGAGAGGATAGAGTGTAGGGGAGAGAGAAGGATTGACATACGAAGAACAACCACCTGATAAAATATTCGTAGGTTTAGTAGTTCTGTCTGTTAGAGGGGGACCAGAAGGGTAAAGATGTTGGGGGGGGGTTGTCAAGGAACCTGAAAAATGGAAACAGGGAAATGGAAAGAAGGTTGCTGAGTTTGTTTGTATTTTTTATATCTGAAGGAAAGAAATTCTGAAGAATGGAGAGAGAGAGAGAGGAAGAGAGCGAGAGAGGAAGAGAGAGAGAGAGGAAGAGAGAGAGAGAGAGGAAGAGAGAGAGAGAGAGAGGAAGAGAGAGAGAGAGAGGGAGAGAGAGAGAGAGAGGAAGAGAGAGAGAGAGAGAAGACTAAAGAGTGGGGGGGGGGGGCCTGTGTTAGCAACACAAGAAGAAAAAGATGACGAGGATGAAAGGTTAAAAAAAGAAGACAAGAAGAAGAAAGAGGAGGAAGGATGGAAGGTTAATAGAAGCTTGGGAGAGGGGAAGGGAGAAAGAGGAAAGCGAGAGGAAGGAGGAAATGGAAGAGAGAGTTGTTAAAGCAAGTATATACAAGATTTCAAAGAATGGTTAAGGGTTCTGATTCACTATTAAAGAGGGTTTAGATGAAGGGAAAACGATTAGGGTGTGATATACGCGGTGGTTCAAGGAGGGAGGGAGGGAAGGAGGGAGGGAGAGAAGGAGGGAGGGAGAGAGAGGGAGGGAGGGATGGAGAGAGGGAGGGATGGGGAAAGAGGGGGGGATGGGGAGAGAGAGAGAGAGAGAGAGAGAGAGAGAGAGAGAGAGAGAGAGAGGAGAGAGAGAGAGAGAGAGAGAGAGAGAGAGAGAGAGAGAGAGAGAGAGAGAGAGAAGAGAGAGACATTGCGCGAGAGAAAGGGAGCGGGATAAGGGGGAAAAAGGAAGAGAGAGAGAGAGAGGATAAATATATAGAAAAGAACAAGAAAAATAAGTAAGATGTAGACAAGACAAAACAAGACAAGACAAAGAAAGACAGATAAAGGGACAGGAGGAAGAGGAGGAGGACAAATGTGAAAGAAAGAAAGAAAGAAAGAATGGAAGAGAGAGAAAGGTAGCAAAGTTAACCCAAGCACGAGCCGGTTTAGGGTCAAGAGTGAGAGGGAGGAAGAAGCTTTATGCGGGCAATATGTTTTATTTATTCTATTTCGTTTTTATTCCGAAATGCTTGACCATTTGCTTGTTTGTTTGTCTGTTCATTTATTCATGTGCGAGGTCGAACGGGATTGTGGAAGGAGAGGGGGAGAGGGGGGTATGGGTAGGAGAGAGAGAGAGAGAGAGAGAGAGAGAGAGAGAGAGGGAGAGAGAGAGAGAGAGAGAGAGAGAGAGAGAGAGAGAGAGAGAGAGAGAGAGAGAGAGAGAGAGAGAGAGAGAGAGAGAGAAAGGTGACAGACAGAGAAAGAGAACGAAAACGAGACCGAGAGTCAAAGAAAGTTTTGTTTGCCACTACAAGGTCATGTTGGGGGTACCGAGGGGGGAGGGGGGAAGGACCCAAGGCGGGTCGCGACTTTTTCGGAATAAGACTGGAAATTGGGTCGTATGTCATGTCAGCGCCTCTGCATGACCTACGCCGGTCTCTGCATGACATGAGTTTGTGCTGGGAGGGAGAAAGGGAGGGAGGGGAGGGGGGAAGGAGGGGGGAGGGTGGAACGGGCATGGCGAAGGGGGAGGGGATGGGAGGGTTGGAAGAGAGAGAAAGAGAGAGGAGAGGAGAGGTGGGAAGATGATTAGGATAAGAGGAGAATAAAGGGAAAGGAACATATATGGGGGGTGGGGGGCAAAGAGGGAAATGGGAAAAGGGGAAGAAGAAAGGGGGAAGGTGGCAAGTGGCAGAAATAAGTAGAGACAGAAGAGAGGTAGCGAAGAGTCAGGGAACAGGAGAGAGGTTAGGGAGAGGAGGAGAGGAGAGGAGAGAGAGGAGAGAGGAGAGGAGGGGAAACAGAGAAAGCAAGGGAGAGGAGATTGGGTAGGGGATGGGGGGGCAGGGAGGAGAAGCGAGGGAGGGGAAAGCTGAAAGGGGTTGGGGAAGATGGGAGAGATAAGAGGAAAGGGACCAGAGAAGAGGAGAGAGAGGAGGAGAGAAAAGGGGAGGGAGGAGGAGAGAAAAGGGGAGGGAGGAGGAGAGAAAAGGGGAGGGAGGAGGAGAGAAAAGGGGAGGGAGGCGAAGTGGAGAGAAGACGGGAGAGGTTGAGGGGAAAGGCGGGGGCGTGGTAAGTTCGTTCTTTCCTGTCACTCGAGTAACGCACTCTGCTTATTTCTTCATTTGTTGCTGTTTTTCTATTATTGTTCGGTGTGGGTGTGAGAGATAGAGAGAGAGAGAGAGAGAGAGAGAGAGAGAGAGAGAGAGAGAGAGAGAGAGAGAGAGAGAGAGAGAGAGAGAGAGACGAATAGAGAGACAGACCAGCAAAGCCAAACAGAAACCGAAAAAACGGAGAGTGCGAGACCGAGGGAGAGACAGCGAGACCGAAAAGCAGGAGGCACAGCAGCATGGAGGTAGTAATGACAAGCCACGGGGGAGACGCGCGGAAAGTGAGGGGAAACCGCATACAACTTATGGCCGGCTCCCCAGGGCTTGGGGAATAGACGCGCCGGCGAGGGGAAAGGGGAGGAAAGAGGGGCGCGAAGATAGATACAGAGAGGGACACGCAGATAAAGAGGGAGAGATGCGGACAGATAACGAGGGATACACAGGCAGGGTAAGAGGCGACGCAGAAAGAGAAAGTGGTAGATACGGAGATAAAAAGAAAGATAGATAGAGGGGAAGATAAACAGAGAGGGAAAGCGAACGAAACAGGATGAAATGGGAAACATGTAGACAGAGAAAGTGGGAGACAGACAGAGGTGAAGGAACAGACGGAAGACGTTACTGATAGAGTAATATACAAAGACGGAGAAAGTGACAGACAGACATAGACAGACGGACGATGTGAAACTGGCTCAAAGACGTAGAGACAGACAGAGAAAATGACTCACACGCAACAGATAGACAAACAATGTGACTCAGACAAACAGATAAACAAACAATGTGACACACAGACAGACAGACATAGTAACACACAGACAGACACACAGCATAGTGACACACAGACAGACAGACATAGTGACACACAGACAGATAACGTGACACACGCAAGAGACAGAGAACGAGACATGGACAGACAGACTAACTGACAGTAGTAGAGTCACAAACCATCGCGCAATAGGTGGAGATACCACCCGCATTCACGCCCTCACAGACAGACAGACACAAACAGACCCATACACAGCAGAGAGATAAAGAAAAATAAGACTTTTGGCCACCCGCATTCACGCCCATTGAGAAAGGTTCTTGTGGGCGTGTCAATCATCACGGAAGCTGTGGGTGGCCGCTCAACTGCCCTTTGCACCGCCCATTCGAGGGGGAGGGAGGGGAGGACGGAGGGAAAGAGATAGGGGGAGGGAGAGAAAGAGAGAGAGGGAGGGAGAGAGAGAGAGAGGGAGAGAAAGAGAAAGAGGGGGAGGGAGAGAGAGAGGGAGAGAGAGAGAGAGAGAGAGAGAGAGAGAGAGAGAGGAAAGACAAAAAAAACAAAGAAAGAATTAAAGAAACGAGAAGAGAAATGGAATGGTAAATGAAGAAAAGAAGGAAGAAGGAAGGAGATCGAAATAAGTAAGAAATGATAAAAGGATGAGAAACTAAAAGAAAGAAAACAGGGAGCAGAAAAAGAAAGGAAGGACAATACGAAGAAAGAAAAAGAAAGAGAAAGGGAGGAAAGAAAAGAGAAACGGAAGGGAAAACGGAGAAAATGAAGGAAGGAGGAAGGAAGGAAAGAAGAAAGAGGGGGGGGGACCGC
>NC_051425.1:14187092-14190049 GCF_015228065.2 Penaeus monodon | reverse complement strand
TTCCCCACTCTCCCCCTTCCCCCTGCTCCCTCCTGTCCCCTCCCTCCCCACTTCCTTAGCACTTCATCTCCCCTCTCCCCACTTCTCTCCTCTCCCCTTTTCTGTCCCCTGTTTTTTATTCTATCCTCCCTCCTATCTTTCCTCTCCCCTTGCCGCATCCCCTCTTCTCTCTTCTCACTACCCCCCTCTCCTTAGCACTCCCCCTCCCCCCTCCCCTCCTCCTCTTCCCTCCTCCGTCTCCCTCCCCTTCTCCCTCCCCTCCTCCTTCTCCCTCCCCTCCTCCTTCTCCTCCTCCTCCTCCTCCTCCTCCTCCTCCTCCTCCTCCTCCTCCTCCTCCTCCCTTCCCTTCCCCCCCATCCCTACTCCCCCCCTCCCCCCTCTCCTTTCAAGAAAATGTGTTGTTGTTGCTCCTTTTCTTTTTTCTTATTTTCTTATTTTCTTATTTTCTTCTTCCTCTTTTTCCCTGGAGTTGATTAGGAACTTTGTAAATATTGATAATGTCTGTGATGTGTTGCGCGGTGGAGTAGGGGGTGGGGGGAGGCTCATGGGGGGCGAAGGAGGGGGGGGTTGGGTGCTTGGAGAGGTGGAAATGACATGGGGGGGCGGGGTACGGGGTAAGGGGAGGGGGGAGGGGAGGGGAGGGGAGGGGAGAAGAGGTGGGGATGTAGTAGAGGTTATTACTGTTTTTTGTCTTTTCAGCAAAACAAAAATGAAGACTCATTATTATGCGAGGACTACAGATAAGGGAGAGAGAGAGAGAGAGAGAGAGAGAGAGAGAGAGAGAGAGAGAGAGAGAGAGAGAGAGAGAGAGAGAGAGAGAGAGAGAGGAAAGAGAGAGAGAGAGAGGAGAGGGAAAGAGAAAGAAAGAGAGAGAGAGAGGGAGAGAGAGAGAGAGAGAGAGAGAGAGAGAGAGAGAGAGAGAGAGAGAAGAGAGGGAAGAAACGGGACAAGTGAGGAGCGAGGGATACTGCACTAAAAATATATACTCTGCGTAATTAGGTTGATAGTAGTATTACTATAATAACAATAATATCGATAATGATAATTACAATAATAATGATAATGATAACAACAACAATGATAATAATGATGAGCATAGTTGTGTAATACTACTAATAGTATTGAGAACTATAATGATAGTTACCATCACCGTGATATAGATATTTCACGTGTCATGAAATGTAACGAAGTTTAATAATTATGACTTAATATGATATGCTATGATATGCTAAAACACCATGCGTTATATGCAGTAGACTGGGAAACAACGAAAAGAAATAGAAAAAAAACAGAGAAAATATCGAAGGAATGAGAGGAGTGACATACGTAGATATCACTTAAGTTACATCTGCTTTAACGTGCACCTTTGTTGTGTGTGGGGGAAGGGGGGGGGAGAGGGATAAGGTGTGTGTGTGTGTATGGGCGTGTGAGTCTGTGTGGATGGGTAGATGTGGGCGTTTGTATGTGTACGCATCTCTTTGTGTGTGTGTGTGTGTGTTTGCGTTTGCGTGTGGGTGTGGGTTTGTGTTTGCGTGTGCGTTTGCGTATGGGTGTGTGTTTGCGTTTGCGTGTGCATTTGTGTGTGGATGTGTGTTTGTGTTTGCGTGTGCGTGCATGCGTGTATGTTTTCATAAGCCTCTGCGTGTGCGTGTGCATACGCTCGTGTATGTATGAACTAGGGGAACAAAATAAGGTAAGCACGAATTGCTCGCCCCTTAATTACATATGGGGAAGCCTGGTGGTGCCAGGAGAGTGTCAGACGCGACACTCGAGTCAAGTCCCGAGTGCCAAGACGCGACGTGAAGTGTCCAGGTGCCACGATGGCCCTCACGGCTTGTCCTCGTTACGTGGCAGAGGTGGCCAGGTGCATTCTGGGTATTCTGGGTATTTATTTCCTTGTTTTCATTTTCATTGATTTGTTTGTTCATTTTTTAGATTATTAAAAGCTCTAACCTTTCAGCGCAGGTGGTTTATGTGATCGCCACTAGCGAGTTTTATTTAGTCACTTCACTTATTGTGTTTTTATGTTTATTCATTTTGTTTATTTATTTTTGTTTATCTGTCTATCAATTTATCTATTGGTTTATGAACAGGCTGTTCGTAAATAGGATTACAAGGTAAATAACGAACGGATTTTTATGAAAATTTATGTTTACGTTGCCCTCCGGCTCGTTTGTAATCCCCGCCAAGGAAGTGACGCGTTTCAAGGGATATTAGACTCAAAGGTAGATTGAGATTAATTAAAGGTGGTGTGTTCTCTCTAATATCCTTCTTTACTTGTCATTGTCGTTGTTTCTCAAGGAGTCTTGTTCTAGTATTGTCATTATCGATGTTGGTTTTGTTTATATATATATATATATATATATATATATATATATATATATATATATATATATATATATATATATATATATATATATATATATATATTATATATATATATATATATTATATATATATATATATATTATATATATATACATATATATATATATATATATTATATATATATATATATATATATATATTATATATATATATTTTTTTTTTTTTTTTTTTTTTTTTTTTTTTTTTTTTTTTTTTTTTTTTTTTTTAGTATTGGTCGAAGGAAGTTTTTCTTCTCCTTTATTATTTCCCCTCTTCTTTTTTTCTTTTCCTTGTCTCTTTCCTCCCTCCCCTTTCCCTTTTATTCTATTCCTATTTTTCCTTCTCTCTTTCCTCTTCATCCTTCCCTGCTTCCACTCTTTCTTCTCCTCTCCCTCCATACCTTTCCATCTATTCCTTCCGCTTTCCCCTTCCCCTTCTCCTGGTGGGGAGGGGAGGAGGGGAGGGGAAGGGAGGGGTAGAGAGGGGTGGAAGGAAGGGGTTGATGAGGAGGGAATGGGGAGTGGAAGGAAGGGGGTGGAGGGGGGGGGCGTCGAAGGGAGGGAGGGGGTGTCCGGAAGGGGCTGGGAGGG
>NC_051425.1:14177092-14182092 GCF_015228065.2 Penaeus monodon | reverse complement strand
GAGAAGGAATGAAAGAATGAGAGAATCGTGGAAAACACGTTAGATAGGGAAGCGCGATGGTAGTAAGAGGTAGCGAGTGGTAGCGAGTAGTAGAGAGGATGGTAGAGAGTGGTAGCGAAGGGTAGTGAGTGGTAGAGAGTGGTAGCGAGTGGTAGCGGATGGCAGAAAGTGGTAGCGAAGGTTAGCGAAGGGTAGAGAGGATGGTAGAGAGTGGTAGAGGAGGGTAGCGAATGATAGCGAGTGGTAGTGAGTAAGAGTAGAGAGCGTTGGGGAGTGGTCGTAAGAGAGGGAGTTAGCGAGTGGTAGTGAGAGACAGAGCGTGGTAAGGAGTGGTAGTCAGCATCGCCGGCCGCGGCACGCTCTCTTCTGCATTTGCATAGCATTAGTTATGCGTGGTCAGCCTTGCATTTTGCCCACACTTGGCCATGGCACCGCTTACGTCGCTCGAACACTATTTGGACGTCTACGCGCGTTGGCACCACATGGCACCTACTTAGCTGCACTGCCATCAACGGAGGCCAACTTGTATGCATGGGTCCCTCCCTCTCTCTCTCCTCTCTCTGTCGCTATCTCTTCTCTCCCCTCTTTCTGTCGCTATCTCTTCTCTCTCCTCTCTCTCTATCTATCTATCTGTCTATCTATCTCTATCTCTCTATCTATCTCTGTCTATCCCTCTCTCTATCTATCTCTCCCTCTCCCTCTCCCTCTCCCTCTCCCTCTCCCTCTCCCTCTCCCTCTCCCTCTCCCTCTCCCTCTCCTCTCTCTCTCTCTCTCTCTCCATCCTCTCTCTCTCTCTCTCTCTCTCTCTCTCTCTCTCTCTCTCTCTCTCTCTCTCTCTCTCTGTCAAACACACACACACACACACACACACACACACACACACACACACACACACACACACACACACACACACACACACACACACACACACACACACACCACACACACACACACACACACACACACATATATATAATATATATATATATATATATATATATATATATATATATATATACAGAGAGAGAGAGAGAGAGAGAGAGAGAGAGAGAGAGAGAGAGAGAGAGAGAGAGTACACACCGTTCCCACAATCGCTTCTTGTTTACATCAGTATCACCTTTCCACTGAGACACTTGGATCGCCTCCCCCCCCCCCCCCATTTATATGTCGCTTAGCTTTCATGGTTACTTCATTTTCCAACTTTATTGTGGAATGGCTTTATCAGGTGAGACAACCCCCCCCCCCTTCCCCCTCTCCAACACCCCATAGTATTCTCCTTCTTTTCCTCCCTCATCCCACCCCACCCAAACTTGCCCCCCCACCCCCCACCCCCACATTAACTTGCCCATTTACCACCGTAACTCCCATCATAACTTGCCCCATTCATACCCCAACTTGCCTCCCCTCCCTCATACCTCCATTTGCCCCCATCCTAAATTCGCCTTCCTTACCCCCCTTTCATACCCAAACTTGCCCTCCCTCATACCCCAACTTGCCCCCATCCTCCATACCCCAATTTATTCCTCTCTCATACCCCAACTTGCCCTCCCTCATACCCAAACTTACCTCCCTCGTACCCCAACTTGCCCCCATCTTCCATTCCCCTTCCATGCCCCCTTTCCCCTACCCCCATTTCCCATCCTTACCCCTCTACCCCTCCTCCAACCCCCTTCCTTGCCCCTCCAACTTGTACCCCCCCTCCCCCATTCCTCTTCCTTGCCCCTTCAACGTGTACCCATCCCCTCCATTCCTCTTCCTTGGCCCCGTTGCTCCATACCCCCTCCTTACCCCACCCTCATTCCCCGCCCCGCCCTCATTCCCCCATCTGCATACCCGTCCTTGAATATTCATGCCTCCTGCTGCCAGCGCCATGAACTCTGCAAAGCTCGAGTCTTACCTGGAATTGGATTAAATATCTAGTAATTTGTGCCGCGCAGGTGAGGCCAAGTTCTGGGAGGTGGGGGGGAGGGGGGCTGTTGGGTCGGTTTACATCCTTCTCTCTCTTCTTTCTCCTCTTCCTCATGCTTCTTCGCCTTCTTCTTACTTCTCTTTTTTCAATTGCTTTCTTCTTCTCGTTCTTTTCTTTTCTTCTTCTCATCCTCCTTCTTCTTCTGTTTGTCCTCTTTCTCCTCCTCGTCCCTTCTTCATTTCCTTTTCTTCCTCTTCTTCTTCTTTTTCTTCTTCTTTAGTTCCTACCCCCCCCCCCCTTTGTTTAATGTTATCCTCGCACACAAATTCTCTCAATGTCTCCTTCCCGTCCTCCCTCTCTCTCCCTCTCTCTCACTTGCTCCCTCTTTCACCCTCTTTCTCTCTCCCTCTCACATTCCTCTCCCCCCCTCACTTTCCACTCGTTCTCTCACCCTCCCATTCCCCCCTTACCCCCAACCCCCTACCCCTCCTCCGCCCCATTGAGACCTGACCTGACCTCGCAGCCGCCTCTATGACCGATCCTAATGTCCGTCCTCACTCGTCCATCTGCCGCCTCTATTGCCACAACCTTCGTGCGTTTCCATTTTTTTTCTTTTATTTATTACCTCCTTTTTATTTATACTACTATAAGTGTGTTTTTTAAAATTCGTTTATGACAATTCTCCTCTGTGTGTTACGTCTCGTCTCCCCTCCCCTCCCCCCCTCCCCACAAACACACCTGGAAGTGGACATCTGGGTGTTGCGGCGGAGGTTCGAATGGGGGAGGGGTAGGGAGGGGAGAGGGAGGGGTTGCGGGGTAGGGGTGAGGGGAGCACCACCTGGTATGGGTTGGGGGGAGGGCAAAGTGGAAGGGTGGAGGGTAGGGGGTAGAATGAAGGGGAGAGGGAGGGGGAGGAGAGAGAGAGGGAGGGAGGAGGGGTGGAATGAGTCGTCGAATTGGGGGTAGCGAGGGAGTAAAGTCCACTTTGGGAGGGAGGCAGAAGTGGGCAGTATGGGAGGTAGGATAGGGTAGGGACGGTGGCGGTTAAGGGTAGGGGGGGGAGTCAGAAGGAGGTAGGCGGGAGGTCGAATGGGGTAGGGGGGTTGAGGAGGCCTGAGAGGGAGGGCGTACCGGCGGGGAGGAGAGAGGGGCCGAGGAGGAGGGGGAGAGGAAGGGGGGCAGAAGGGAGTCGGGGCGGCTGGTTGCGGTAGTCGCGCGGCTGACACCGCCGCGAGAGGTTAGTGTGGATGGGTGCGTGTTGCCGCGCGCGCCGTCGCTCGTTGTGAGTGAGGTCCCAGCGCGTTGTTTGTGTCTCCGCGGCGTTGGATATAAGGATAAAAGGCGGATAGCACGAAACCCGAAGTGGATATAGGGAAACGTAGAAAGCGGATAATCTTGGAAAACCCTTTCTAGTGGATATGAGGAAAGTAGAAAGCGGATAGTGAGCAACCCCTTCCGTTGGATAGAAGGAAAGGCGCTAACTTCCCCTACCTAAGTGTTATACAAAACGGATAGTGCGTGTGGATAGTCTGTTGCGATTTGTGGAAAAGAACCGGAGAGTGGGATACATACCACGGATGTTTTGCGAGTGACGAGCGGATATGTGGATTTTTGTTTCAATATCCGTTAGAACAAATGGGTTTATGTGGATCTGTGTTGGCATCAATTAGTGGATAGTTTTTCACTGATTTTTTTTACATACAACAGCCATTTCCCGTTATGTATCATTAGTTTAAGCGGATATTATTCTTGAAAAGTATTTATACAGTGTTCGTTGAGGTAGATTACAGTGAATATCCGTTATAAGGAAAAATAAATGCTGTTGGATACAGTGAATACCGTTATAGTATAGTGGATATTGGAGGTGAAGAAAATAAATATAGTGAATACTGGATATAGTGAATATTCGTTATAGCATGGTGAATATTTCTAGTCTAGAGAAAACATCGGTATAAGAAAGCATACGCTTTGGGATATAGTAAAAAAAGATAATAATCATTGTAGCGCAAACACGTTGTTGCACACAGCGACATATTCTCGCGGGAGCAGAGCATAAGACCAACAAACAAACAAACCAAACGCTACGCTCCCTTGGCGAATTGACTGTCCTCGAATATTTTCTCAGTGAGGTTGTTGTCTCCCCTCCCCTCCCCCCTTCTTTCCATACTCCTCCTCCCCCCTCCCCTTCCCCCCCACATTAACCCCCTCCCCCCATTCACGGAGCAGCCACGTGGTTGGTCAGCGGTCAGATCTCAGGTACGTATACATGTGCGTTTTTTTTGTCTACATGTGAGTGTTTGTTTGTTATATTTATTGTTAATTGGTAGTGCTCTTAATATAGTTTTATTTGATATTCTGTATTGTTTCCTTGTTCTGTTCTTGGATTAGGTTTACTTAAAAATAGAAATCTTGTTGTTTATCGGTACGTGCGCATTATTTTCTCTTTTTTCTTTATTATTTTCTTCCACTTTTTCGCTTGCGCATAAAAAAAAAGTTATGATCTGGCGGTCGCTGTGGCCAGTGTGGTCTCAACCCTGACCGTGGGAGTTGGGGGGGGGGAGGGGTTGGGGATGTGTGGGGAGGAGAGGGGGAGGGGGGAAGGCGAGTTCATCCCCCTCCTCCAGGTGTGTGTGTATGTTTACACGGTAGTGGTGGGGGAGGAGGGGAGGCGAGACTAGCGGATCCAGTGCTCTTGGATTTGCATGTGACTTTTGGGTTGTAATTTTTTTCTCTCTTCCTTTCCTTTTCCTCTTCTTATCTCTCTTGTATTTATTCCTTCTGTTCAACCTCCTCTTTTTTCTCTCGCTCCATTTGTACTTGTACTCTTCAGCTTTTCCTCCTCCTCCTTCTTCTTCTTCTTCTTCTTCTTCTTCTTCTTCTTCTTCTTCTTCCTTTCCTACCGTCTTCCCTCTTCATTCCCGTCTGTCTTTCTCCCCTTTTCCCTTTCTTCTTACCCCTTTCGAGTCGTGCGTTGTTTCATTCCAGAGATATGTATGGTTGATCTATCTGTCTATCTATCTATCTATCTATCTATCTATCTATTATCTCCCCCCTCTCTTGCTCTCTCTCTCTCTCTCTCTCTCTCTCTCTC
>NC_051425.1:14159592-14169592 GCF_015228065.2 Penaeus monodon | reverse complement strand
TCGGTCGCAGGAGGATTAGTGTGTTTGTTTGTGTGTATGTATGTGGCCGGGTGTTTGTAAGTATATATTTATGTCTGTCTGTGTGTACGTGTGTGTATGTGTTTGTCCGTCGGTCAGTCTGTCGGTCTGCCTGTCCGTGTTAATTTCTATGTCTGTGCCGCCCCAATCACGCCCATTCTCGCTGGTCCTTTGATAAATGCTTCTCTTAGGGCGTGACGGCGAGAGCAGCGGCGCCGGACAAGAAAAGGTGACTAATGACGCTGCAGCCCCGGGACGCCCTTTGGTAATGGGGTTAACAATCCGCTCACGGTGTCCTCTTTCGTTCGCTCTCTCTCTGTCTCTCTCTCTCTCGATCTGTTTTCTCTCTCTCTCACTCTCTCTCTCTCACTTCCTCTCTCTCACTTCCTCTCTCTCTCTCTCTCTCTCTCTCTCTCTCTCTCTCTCTCTCCTCTCTCCTCTCTCTCTCTTCTCCTCTCTCCTCTCTCCTCTCTCTCTCTCTCTCTCTCTCTCTCTTTCTCTCTCCTCTCTCTGTTCTCTCTTTCTCCTTTACCCGCCCTGCCCCAAAAATAGATTCATATTCTTAGTCGCAGGAACGTGTGGAATGTTGCAAGGGGTGAGTGGAAGTAGATAGATAAATAGATAGAGAGCGAAAGAGAGGGAGATGGGAGGGGGAGGGAAGGAGAGGAGGAGGGATAGAGGGAGCGAAGAGGGGGGGGAGTAAAGAAAGAGCAAAGGAGAGAGGACTTTTCTATGTAACGAGAGAAAGAAAACGAAGGAAGAAGAGAGGGAACAATGAAAAGGGAAACAGGACAGATGGGAAAAAAGAAAGTACAGAAAATGTGCAGAAGGAGAAGAGAGGAAAAGAAAGAGAGGGAGAAGAAAGAAACAGAAAAGAGATTGAGAAGAAGGGGGGGGGTGAGAGAAAATTCCAATTCTAAGAAAAAGATGAAGAGGAGAAAAAAGAGTAGGAGAATGACGTGGAAAAGAAGAGAAAGAGAAGAAAAAAAGAGGGAGAGAAGGAGAAAGAGGAAATACAAAAAGAGGCAGAGAAGGAGGAGGAGGTAGAAGCAGAGGCAGAGGAGGGGGAAGAAGAGGAGGAGGCAGAGGAGGGGGAAGAAGAGGAGGAGGAAGCAGAGGAGGGGGGAGAAGGGGGGATGGAGAAAAAAGAGATAAAATGTGGGAAAAGGAGACAAATGTTACGTAGAGGCAGAAGAATGACAAAATTTTATAGAACAGTTGCAGGTGTTACTTTTTTCGTATTTTCTTTCTTCCTTGTTTTCTTTTCCTTATGTTTTCCTTCCTTTCTGTTCTTGTTTTTTTTCCTTCCTTTCTTTTCGCTTTTCTTTCGTTTTTTTGTGTTTCTTCTTTCTTTCCTTTCATTCTTTTTTTCTTCTTCTTTTCACGTTTCCTTCTCTTCCTGTCATCCTGTCTTTCATCCTTCTTTCTTACTTTTTCTTTCCTTCTCTCTTCTTTCCATCTTTCTTTCTTTTCTTTCTTTATGTCTTTCTTTCCTTCCTCCTTTCAGTCTTTCCAACAATCCTTCCTTCTTTCTTTCCTTCCTTCCTTCCTTCCTTCTTTCAGTCTTTCCCTCTTTCCTTCCTTCCTTCCTTCCTTCTTTCTCTCTCTCTTTCTCTCAGTCCTTTCTCTTATCCCTCTTTTTTTCCTTTCCTTCCTTCCTTCCTTCCTTCGTTCAGTCTTTCCTTCTTTCCTTCCTTCCTTCCTTCCTTCTTTCTCTCTTTCTCTCTCGTGTTTTTTTTTTTTTTTTGGACCCGCGGCGCTTGGCAGGACGAGCTCGCTTCTCGACCAAGAATTTGAGTCGAAGAATGTGCCCTCGCCTACCCCTACCCCCCCCCCTCTCCTCTTGGGCACTGGGCATTTGGTAGGGATGGGGGGGGATTGGAAGCAGGGAGGGGGGGGGGGGATGGGGGGAGGGTGAGAGGATGGAAGGAGGGGGGAGGAGTGGGAAAAGGGGGATAAAGGGAAAGGGGAGAGGATGGGATTAGAGGAGAAAAGGTTGATGAAAGAGGAGACGAGGAAGGGAGAGTAAGGATGGAAGGAGAGGGGAAAGGAGAGGAAGATTGGAAAGAGGGAAGGGAAAGGAAAGGGAAATAAAGAAGGGGTTTGTTTACGAATATAAGGGATAAGGTGGAAGGGATGGGAGGGGAAGGGGAGAGGGAAGTTGAAGCACGAAAGAGGGTAAAAGGGGGAGAAGGAGGATAAGGAAAGAAAGAATGAAGGAAGAGGAAGAGGCAAGGATGAAAAGAAGGAAGGGGAGGATAGGAAGAGGAGGAGGAACGAAGAAGAATGAGAATAGAGAAAATAAAAAAAAGAGTTTTTTACTTTAGTGACGTGACACTTAGATACTCTGAGTGTCAACAGATACAGTTAAAGGAAGGGATGCGTTAACTGTCGGAATGTTGTGCTTTTTTTCTCTCTCTTCTTAATCTCTCTTTCGTCTGTTGGAATTTCTGGTGTTTTTCCTTCCTTGCTTTCTTTTCTGTTTTCATAACTCTTTTTTCTTTCCCTTTTCTCCCTTCTTGTTCCTCTCTCTTTTCTCTCCCTGTCTCGCCTCCTTCTCCTCTGCTTATTTCTTGCTCTTGTCCCTCTTTCCTCTCATCTTTCTCCTATTCCACTTTCGTATCTTCTCCATTTTCTCCTCCTTCTATCTTCCTGTGTTCTCCACTCAACCCTTTTTCAAATTCTAAGAAAAAGATGAAGAGGAGAAAGAAGAGTAGGAAAATGAGGTGGAAAAGAAGAGAAAGAGGAGGATAAAGAGAAGGACAGGAGAGAAGAAGAAGAAAAAAGGAGAGAAGGAGAAAGAGAAAATACAAAAAAGAGGCACATGAAGAGGAGGAGGCATAGGCAGAGACAGAAGCAGAGGCAAAGGAGGAGGCAGCGACAGAGGAAGAGGAGGAGGAGGAAAAGAAATCAGCAGATGAGGGGGAGGAGGGGGAGGAGTAGGAGTAGGAGGAGGCAGCGGCAGAGAAAGAGAAGGAGGAGGAGGAAGAAGAAGAAGAAGAAGAAGAAGAAGAAGAAGAAGAAGAAGAAGAAGAAGAAGAAGAAGAAGAAGGAGGAGGAGGAGGCAGCAGAGAAATAGTAGGAGGAGGAGGAAGAGCAAGCGCATTTTTGTCGGATAATCTCATCTCGCATATTGACTCTGCCGTAATGGCGACCCGCGGAGGAGGCGTTTTATGCCTTTTAGTCCTCATGTCGGAATCTCATGAGATGGGCGGCGGGGGGGGGGGAAAGGAGGATGGAGGAGGGAGGAAGGGGGAGAGCGGGTGGGAAGAGGGAGGGAGGGTGGAGGAGGATATGAGAGGGAGGGAGGGTGGAGGAGGGTGTGAGAGGAAGGAAGGGAGAAAAGGAGGGGGTGGAGGAGGGTATGAGAGGGAGAAAAGGAGGGCGGAGGAGGGAGGGAGGGTGAGACTGAGGGAGAAAAGGAGGGTGGAGAAGGGAGGGAGGGAGGAGGAGTGGGTGAAGGTTGGAAGAGAGGGCGAAGGAGGGGATGGGAGGAAGAGAGGGCGGAGGAGGGTATGGGAGGGAGGGAGGAAAGGAGGGCTGAGGAGGGTATGAGAAGGAGGGAGGGCGGAGTAGGGTGAGAGGGAGGGATGGAGGGTGAGAGGAAGGGAGGGAGGGGGGATAGGGGGGATGGGATGATTGGTAGAAAAAGAGGGTGTTGGATGTGTGGGAGAACTGGTGGATTATCATCTTCGCTATCATAAATATTTTCATCACCATTATCATCATCATCATCATCATCATCATCATCATCATCATCATCACTATCTTCATTTTCATCATTTTCATCCCACGGTTTGCAAGGGACACATTGAACATTTTATTTTTATTTATTTTTATTTTATTTATATATTTCTTATTACTGATTATGGAAACATTGAACTTTGCATATTTCATGAGGTTGAAAGGTCACTCAGATTGGTTTATTTTCCTTCATTTTCTTTCTTTCTTTCTTTCTTTCTTTCTTTCTTTCCCCTACTTTTCGTTTTTTATATATTTTTTAGGGGGATAAAGTACCGATTAAAATCCCGAGAATGTAGATTGCATTTGGGTCGCGTGGCTTGCTTTGGCTTGCCTTGGCTTGGCTTGGGTGTGGATTTTTTTTTGTTTGTTTGGGGGGGGAGGGGGGATTTGTTAATTTGTGTTGTTGGCAGGTGTGTTTTGGAAGTCGTGTTATGAGGATATATAGATGGAATAATAGATTGAAACGAGTACGTGCATTTACGCACACATAAGCACAATCACACACACACACATACACACACACACACACACACACACACACACACACACACACACACACACACACACACACACACACACACACACACACACACACACACACACGTCCATGCGCGCGCGCACGCACGCACGCACGCACGCACGCACGCACGTACGCACGCACGCACGCACGCACGCACGCACGCACGCACACACACACACACACACACACACACACACACACACACACACACACACACACACACACACACACACACACACACACACACACACACACACACACACACACACACTCTTTTACGGTCACAGCAATAACACACCACTATCACATCTTCTTCAAAGGTGCCTCGAAATAAGTAAAAAGAACAATAATAATATAATTATAATAATGATAATAATAATAAATAATAGATAATAATAATAAATAATAGATAATAATAATAAATAATAGATAATAATAATAAATAATAGATAATAATAATAAATAATAGATAATAATAATAAATAATAGATAATAATAATAAATAATAACAAAGAAAAACTAAAATAAAATACATAGAAAAAAGACCAGCTGTGTTAAAATCTCACAAGCTTCATCACGATATGTTGTTCGGAATATGGGAAGATAGATTAGGCTTCGGAAAAATCGATTAGGGAATATTATTTTCAGATACGAGAGTGATGGAGAGAGGGCAGGGAGAGGAAGAGGAAAAGAGAGAGAGAGAGAGAAAGGAAAGGAGAATGAAAGGGAGAGGGAAACAGAGAGAAAATAGAGGAGGGAAGGAAGGATAGAGGTAGAGAGAGAGAGAGAGAGAGAGAGAGAGAGAGAGAGAGAGAGAGAGAGAGAGAGAGAGACTAAGAGACTTAGAGAGAGGCGGAGGGAGATTAGCAAAAACAAAAACAAAAACACCAAACAACATCAGAAAAATAAACTAAGCAGAAAGAAAAGAGAGAGAGAATCAATCAGTCAAATAGCATGGAAACAGCTCGGATATAGAGCGGGGGCGTAAATTGTCTACGGAGCCGCTACCCACACTTCACTAGCGCCTCAACGGCAAGGCTGAACACAGACCGCTCTTTCGTACAGTTACTCCTATTGCACGTTAAGATTATTGAGAAGAGGTTACTGAGAGATGCGTTGAAGCGAGGAAACGTCGAAATATGCGGATAAAGGCTTTTAGATTCATGTATTACGCGGAAAAAATGAAGAGAGACAAATAGTTTATAATTTGGACATGGAAATCGCTCGTGTTAAAACCGACTTGGAGACGATAAGAGGCGATGAGGCGATGAGGCATTCCACTCTTCCTCTTTTTTTCCCTCGTCCCTTTCTCTTCTTTTCTCCCCTCTCCCCTTATCCTCCTCCCCTCTTTCTCTTCTCCCCTCTTCCTCTTTCTCCTCTATCTTCCTCCTCCTCCCCTCTTCCACCCCTCCTCTTCTACCCCTCCTTCCTGCCTCCTTTCCCCCTCTTCCTCCCCTCATCCTCTCCCCTCCTTCTCCCCTCTCTGCCTCCCATCTCCGCCATGTGATGTGTTGCTGGATAACAAATCACTGTCATGGAATTTTTTGATGCTCCTTTATCCCTAGTGACGGCAGAGGCGGCTTGACGTGGGTGGGAGTGGCGGGTTGGGGAGGGAGGGGAGGGAGAGGGTGGATAGGGAGGGAGAGAGGGGCCAAGAGGGTGGGGAGTGAGGGGGGAAAGAGGGGTTAAGAGGAGGCAGGGGTAAGGGGTAGGGGAAAGACAAGGCAGTGAGTCTTGTATATAGTTTTTTTTCTCTCTCTTTCTCTTTTTACTCATTTTTTTATTACTCCTCCGTGATCTCTCCCTTCCTCCCTCCCGTCTTCCCCCTTCGTTTGACCCTGCTTCCCTCCTCCATCCCTCCCTTTTTTTTTTTTTTTTTTTTTTTCATTTTTACAGACTTTCCGTGTCGCGTACTTTTTTCAAGATCATGTTCAAAGGTTTGAACAGTCGCGCAGTTTAACATCCCCCCTCCCCCCCACACCGCAGGCCTCTATTTTGTCGTTTATTTATTAACGTGTGGTTTGCCTGGTTCTTGAACGTTTATAATTTATTGGTCTTCTTTATTCTTGCGCGTTCTTTATTGGTCTTATTAGTTCTCGCGCATTGGTCTTTCCCGTTCTCCTTTCGTTCCTCCCGTTCTCACTTCTATCGCGTTTTCAACAATCTCTTTCCACGTTCACCGTCGCTGTACCATTTTTTCCGCTTGTTCTCCCTTCTTATATATATATATATATATATATATATATATATATATTTATATATATATATGTATAATATGTGTGTGTGTGTGTGTTTTGTCTGTGTGTGTGTGTGTCTATATATATATATATATATATATATATATATATATATATATATATGTATGTATGTATGTAGTGTATTATGTATGTATGTATGTGTATATATGTATGCATTATGTATGTGTATATATGTATGATGTATGTATGTGTATATATGTATGTATGTATGTTGTATATATGTATTATGTGTGTGTGTATATGTATGTATATATATATATACTATATATATATATATATATATCTATATATTATATATATATATATATATATGTATGTATTATGTATGTATATATGTTTATGTATGTATGTATGTCTGTTTATGTATGTTTATCTATGTATGTATGTATGTATGTGTATATATGTATGTGTGTATATATATATATATATATATATATATATATATTATATATATATATTATATATATATATATATATATATATATATTTTTTTTTTTTTTTTTTTTTTTTTTTTTTTTTTTTTTTTTTTTTTTTTTTTTTTTTTTCCTGCGTTCTCAATCCTCTTCCTCCTCTCCCTCCCTCCCTCCCTCCCTTTCTTCTAAATCTGTATTTTTTTTTCCATCACTTCTCTCGCGTTTTCAATCATTCTCCTTCCCTCCTTCCTCTCTCTCTTTCCCTCCCCTTTCTTCTAAATTTTATTCTATTTATTTATTTATTTATTTATTTATTTCTATTTATTTATTCTATTTCCTCCCGCGTTCTCAATCATTCTCCTTCCCCTCTCTTTCCCTCCCTCCCTCCCCTCTCTTTCCCTTCCTCCCTCCCCTCTCTTTCCATCCCTCCCTCCCCTCTCTTTCCCTCCCCCCTCCCCTCTCTTTCCCTCCCCCCTCCCCTCTTTCCCTCCCCCCTCCCCTCTCTTTCCCTCCCTCCCTCCCCTCTCTTTCCCTCCCTCCCTCCCCTCTCTTTCCCTCCCCCTCCCCTCTCTTTCACTCCCTCCCTCCCCTCTCTTTCCCTCCCCCTCCCCTCTCTTTCCCACCCTCCCTCCCCTCTCTTTCCCTCCCCTCCTTTCTTCTAAATGATTTTATTCTTTTTTTCCATCAGTTATCTCCCAGCATTCTCAGCCGCTCCCCATCCTGGGCGACGGCTCAGCGTAGATAAAGGTAAACACGGCGCGAGAAGGACACGGCCGGGGAGATCCTGAATTTCCACGGAGGCAGTCAGCGCCGGGAGGGGAAAAATGATGAAAAGGAGGGTAGGGGGAAACGAGGAAGACGGCTGGGGGGAAATAAAGAAAATGGGGAAAAATGAAGAGGAGGGAAATTATGGGGAAGAAGGGGAAAGTGAAAAGGAGGAAAAAATAAGGAAAACGGGGGAATTTTTTGGGAAAATTTGGGAAAATGAAAGGGAAACGGGGGAAAATAAGGAAAATGGGAAAATGAAAAGGAGCAAAAATATAGAAAATAAGGAGATGAAAATGAAAATGGAGAAAAACGAAAAAGAGGAGGAAAAATATGGGGAAGGGAAGAAGAGGAAGAGAGAGAAAAAAGAGAAGAAAAAAGGAAAAGGAGGAAAAATATGTGGAAGGGAAGAAGAGGAAGAGAGAGTAAAGAAGGGGAGAGGTGGGGGGGGGGGGAGAAGAGGACAAAACGAAGGAGAAGGAAAACGCTTTGTTTGTCTAAGCATCCTGCAGGATAGGCCTCCTCCTCGCCTCTCTTGTCACTGCAGTCTCTTCCTGCCTTTTCTTCTCTCTTCTTTTCTGGTTTTCCTGCCCTCTGCGTTTCTTTCTCTCTCTTTTTTTGTCATTCTTTTCTCCTTTACCCTCCTCTTCCTCCCCTCTTCCTCCTTTTCTCCTCTTCCTCCCCTCTTCCTCCTCCTTTTCTCCTCTACTCTCCTCTTCCTCTCCTCTTCCTCCTCCTTTTCTCCTCTTCCTCCCCCTTTTCTCCTCTTCCTCCCCTCTTCCTCCTCTCCTCTTTCTTCGTCCTAATTTACTATTACTTCCTTCGATGCCTCTCTCTTGTGTTCTTACTTCATCCTTTCCTCTTCTCCTTTCGTTCTCTCCCTGTATTTCTCTGTCTTATTTACAATCCTCCTCCCTTTTCTACTTCTTTCGTCCTTCTTATTTCTCCGCTTTTCCGCTTTCTCATTTTTTCCTCCTCCTCATCCTACTTCTCATGTTCTTCGTCCTCCTTCCCTTCCTACTTTTCTCGCCCTGCCTCCTCCTCCCCATCCTACTTCTCTCGTGCTCCTTGCTCCTCCCCTTCCTCCTCCTACTTCTCTCGTGTTCCTTGCTCCTCCCCTTCCTCCCCCGTCGTGCTCTCCCCCTCTCCCCTTCCTTGGCTCCCCATTGCCGAGGCCATTGTGGGTGTGTGTCCACTGCTGACCATCTCCATCACCGTTCGATTTTCCTCTCTCCTTTCCCCTCGTCATTCCCGGTCACTCCCCTTCCCTTTTCACTCCTTTCGCTCTCCCGCTCCCTCTCATTATTCGCTCTCTCTCTCTCTCCTTCTCCTTCTTCTTCTTCTTCTTTTCTCCCTCTCTTCGCCTCTGCTTTCCTCTCCCGTCTTTCTATCCGTTCTGCTCCTCCCTCCCTTCTTTCCTCTCTACTTGTCCGCTGTTATTTTCTCTCCTCTCTCCCCCTTTCTCCCTTCTTCTCTCCTTTCTTCCCTCTCTCTCTATTTCTCCCCTTTCTCCCCTCTCTCCTCCTTTCTCCCCTATCTCCCCCTTTCTCCCCCTTCTCCCCCTCTCTCTCCTCTCTCTTCTCTCTCTCTCTCTCTCTCTTTCTCCCCTCTCTCTTGCCCTCTCTTCTCATCTAGACATCATCCTTTGCGTCCATTTTTATCACCCGATCCGCAGCCTCTCTTTTGCTCCTTATTCTTCACTCTTCCTCTCGCAAAAGCCTTCAGTACGACAGCTCAAAAAACGCTTACTTGAATCTTTTTATTTTTATATATATATTTTTTCTTACTTTTTTTTTTACTTTTTTTACTTTTTCTTTTTCTTTCGCCCTTTTTACATATTCATCGCTCAGCCATTTGGTTCGAGATTTTAGCGACCTTGTGAAGAGGTGCTTTGTCGTTTTTTTTTTTTTTTTTTTTTTTTTTTTTTTTCATCCGGCGCGTGGGTGGGGTGGGCGTGAGGGGCCGGATGGGCGTGG
Organism: Penaeus monodon; assembly: GCF_015228065.2. Classification (NCBI taxonomy): domain Eukaryota; kingdom Metazoa; phylum Arthropoda; class Malacostraca; order Decapoda; family Penaeidae; genus Penaeus; species Penaeus monodon. The sequence continues at coordinate 14,159,898 of NC_051425.1, read as the reverse complement.
GGTGGGCGTAGATGTCTTGTCCTCTCTTTTCTTTCGGTCTTTTTTCCCCTCTGTCCTCTCTCAGTCTCTTTTCTTTTACTTTTTCTCTTTCTCTCTCGCCTTCGCTCTCTCTCTTTCTCTCTCTCTCTCTCTCTCTCTCTCTCTCTCTCTCTCTCTCTCTCTCTCTCTCTCTCTCTCTCTCTCTCTCTCTTCCCCCATTTCCTTTTCCTTCGTTCCTTGCTACCCCTTCGCTCTCCTATCTCCTTTCTTCTTTAACATTGCTTCCCAATTTACTCAATTCCTTCTTGTATATATATATTTCCTTTT
>NC_051425.1:14154592-14157092 GCF_015228065.2 Penaeus monodon | reverse complement strand
ATATATAGAGAGAGAGAGAGAGAGAGAGAGAGAGAGAGAGAGAGAGAGAGAGAGAGAGAGAGAGAGAGAATATACATGCAAGGGTTGCTGGGTACCACGAGGGGAAAGCTTGGAGATTTGCGGGGAGAGGAACCCCGCAGTGGAAAGAGGGAGAGAGGGGAAGGAAGGGAAAGGGAGGGGAAGCGAGGGGAGAGCCCCAGGACGACAAAATAACCATGTTGTTGGTACCACTAACGAGAGGACTTCTTGCCTTTTGCCTGGTGGGGGGAGAAGGGAGGGGGGGGTAATTATACTGGATGGACTGAGGGGACGCGGCGAGGCGAGGGGAGAGAGGGGGAGGAAAGAGAGAGAGAGAAGGGGAAAGAAGGAAACGGAGGAAGAGAGAGAGATGAAGGAAGAGAGAGTGTGGAAGGGAGAGGGAGATGAAGGTTAGAGAGAGTGAGGGAGAGAAAGGGGGAGAGGGTGAAGAGGGGAGAAATTGGGACAAGAGCAGGGAAAGGGATGAAAGAGCGAGTAAGGACAATGAAAGTGAAAAGAAAGAGAAGGAGGAGAGGGTAGAACTAAACCGAAAGGGAAGGAGAACAGGGAAAAAAGAAAAGAGAGAGGAAAGTGGAAATGAAAGAACAGACAGTAGAGGGGGAAAGGAAATGGAGGACAGAGGAACAAGAGAGAGAGAGAGAGAGAGAGAGAGAGAGAGAGAGAGAGGAGAGAGAGAGAGAGAGAGAGAGAGAGAGAGAGAGAGAGAGAGAGAGAGAGAGAGAGAGAGAGAGAGGGAGAGAAAGAGAAAGAGAGAGAGGGGGGAGGAAGAGGAGGAGGAGGAGGAGGAGGAAAAGGAGTAACCCGAGGGGAGAGAGGAAATTACAGGCGATGGCGCAAGATAGTAGATACGGGGTGATGGAGTGTGTAATTGAAATGAAACGAGATGCTAAAGAACGAACGAGCGAACGAACGCCAAAGAAAAGGGAAAAGAAAGAAAAGGGAAAGGAAAAGGAAAAAATATCGTTTGGTAAATAAAGTTAATGTGAAAGGAAAAGAAAAGATAAAAAAAAACGAAATGTCGAACAGTCACTTCATAAATAAAGTTAATGAAAAGAAAAAGAAAAGGAAATAGAATAAAAAGAAAACAGATGTCGAACAATCATATTGCAAATAAAGTTACTTAAAGGAGAAAGAAAAAAAAACGAAGAAATGTCGAACAGCCATTTAGGAAATAAAGTTAATGAAAGGATCATTTTCCTTTTTTTTCATTTTCCAAATAGTGCTCCCTTGTTGAATTATTTGCATATTAATATCTTTAATAGTGTAACGGCATTTGCACAAATAATTGTTTGATGTCCATTTGGAAATTTGAATTGTTTGCATAATGAATTGTATATGAAAATTTGACATATGCTTCTAATCATCATTCATAATGTGATAACTCTTTATTTGCATTCCAAAGGTTCCTGAAACAGGCTTTGCGCTCCTTTGTTTTCCTTATTCTTCGCTTATATTTATGAATTTGATGAAGCTGGTCATTTGCATATCTGGAAGCACAAAGCGGCGGCCGACGGTGATGGTGGGGGGGGTAGGTGTTGGGGGGAGGGGAGGGAGCGAGTGGAGGAGGGGGGTAGAAGGGTAGATGGGTAGGAGGGTAGGGGGGTTGGGGGGGCAAGGAGGTAGAAGATGGGGATGGGTAGGGAGGAAGGGGGTAGAGGAGGAGGGGAAAAGAAAATGGGGAAAGGGAGGAGGAGAGAGAGAGAGAGAGAGAGAGAGAGAGAGAGAGAGAGAGAGAGAGAGAGAGAGAGAGAGAGAGAGAGAGAGAGAGGAAGAAAAGGGTAGGGTAGGGAGGGTAGGGGGGAAGGGGAAGAGATGCAGAGAGCAAAGGTAATGGAGTGCATTAGAGAAAGGGCCGAGATAGAGGGATGGGATGAAGAGGGGAATATAGAATAAAACAAAGAAAAGAGAAGAAAGTGATGCGCAGTTTCACGGAAGGGGCCAGTCATGTTAGCGCTGGGCGAATGTGTGGTTTTACATCACGAATGGGGAATAGAGGCGGAAGGGAGAGAGAGAGAGAGAGAGAGGGAGAGAGAGAGAGAGAGAGAGAGAGAGAGAGAGAGAGAGAGAGAGAGAGAGAGAGAGAGAGAGAGAGAGAGAGAGAGAGAGAGGGAGAGAGAGGGGGAGACAGAGGGAGGGAGAGAGATAGAGAGAGAGAGAGAGATAGAGAAAGAGAATTAGAGAGAGAGAGAGAGAAAGAGTAAGGGGATAACGACGAAGGTAAAGACGATGATGACGATGACGACAACGAATAAGGAGAAGAAGAAGAAAAGAAAGAGTGAAGGAAGCGTGCAAGGGTTTAAGGGAAAACTGATGTCCCGACGCAAGGAGGAGACGGAGAGACGAGCGAGGATTAGGGATTGTGACGAGGGATTAGCCGAAAGGAAACTAAATTAAGCGCGGGGAAGGAAAACGGCTGACGGGGCGGAACGGGGAATAGGGGAAAGGAAACTAAAGAGAGGGA
>NC_051425.1:14147065-14154492 GCF_015228065.2 Penaeus monodon | reverse complement strand
TTTTTCCCCCCCTTCCTAATTTTCCTTCTCCCCTCCTCCTTTTTCCCTTTCCTTTTCTTTTTCCCCCTTTTCCTCCTCCTCCTCCTTTTTCTCCTCCTCCTCCTCCTCCTCCTCCCCCCCTCCCCTTTCCTTTTCCTTTCCCCCCCTTTTCCTCCTCCTCCTCCTCCTCCCTCCCCCTCCCCTTTCTCCTCCTCCCCTCTCCTCCTCCCCCCCTTTTTCCCCTCCCCTCCATTCCTCCTCCTCCTCCAACCCCCTCCTTCCCCCTCCTTTTTTCCTCCTCCTCCCCTCACCGCTTTTTTTAGCATTTCCCTGCTTTAAAGGCTCCTTAGGGGATTTTTTTTCAAAGTTGTAAAAAAAAGATTCTTTATATTATGTACTTTTTGAACAATACCATTTTACTTTGCGCTATGAAAACTTTGTAACTATGGCAATTTTTACAAACTATTTTTGCCGGGTTGATTCCTGGGTTTAGTCTTCTGTTTTATCCTCTTCAGCTTTGCGTTTTTTCCGTTTTCTATTGATATTCCCGTGTTCTGTGTATTTTCCCGTTTTCTTTTATTGTTTTCTGTTTTTAGTTTGTATTGCTTTCGCTTTGATTCCTTTCTCCTCTCTTTCTTCGTATGTTTCTTTCCTTTATGGTTTTCAGTTTTCTCGTCTCTTCTTTACTCGCTTCTTTTCTTCTCTTTTTGTTTTCATATATATATAATATTTTTAATTTATATAAAAATATATATATTATTTTATATTATATTAAAATTATATTATTATATATCATTTTTTCTTTTTTTTTCTTTTCTTTTTTTTTTTTCTTTTTTTTTCTTCCATCTTCGTTCTATTTTTCCCCCCCAAAAACCCCTCTCCCCACCCCTCCCCCTCTCCCCCCCCATTTTTTTTTTCCCTTTCCCCCCACCCCCCCTTTTCCCGCCCTCCCCCATGTCCTCCCCTCCCCCTTTTCCCTCCCCCCTGTCCTCCCTTCCCCTTTCCCCTTTCCTTTTCCCCTCTCCCTTTCCCCTCCCCTATGTCCTCCCCTCTCCCTTTCCCCTCTTCCTGTCCCGGAATTCCTCGTCCTCCGGCACGTGTCATTTCCCCGGACAAGGTCACAATCGCAAGCCGACACCGCGGCGCCTCACGCTTTAAAAGTCCCTTTCCTTGTCACCTGCTCTGCGAAGGGGGGGGGGGGAGTAGGAGAGGATGGAGGGGAGTAGGGGAGGGTGGAGGCGAGTAGGGGAGGGTGGAGGGGAGTAGGGGAAGGTAGAGGGGAGAAGGGGAAGAAGGTAGAGGGGAGGGGGAAGGTAGGGGGAAGGGTGGAGGGGAGTAGGGAAGGTGGAGGGGAGTAGGGGAAGGTGGAGGGAGAGGTGGGGGGATGAGGATGGAAAGGAGAGAGGAGTGGGTGAGAGTAGAAGGGAGAGAGGAGATGGAGAAGGTAGGGGTAAAGGGGAGGAGAATGAAGGGGAAAGCGAAGAATAACAGTTTTTTCCCCCGCTTGTTGATGGACAGACGAGCGAACACTTCTTGAGAAGAGAGTGGTAGAGAGTGCAGAGGGAAATAAGACGGAAGATGATAAAAACATAAAACATAAATAAAGATGAATATAAACCATACAAACAAAGCCATTAAAACCGAAACAGAACAGAAACAAACAAACAAACAAAATGAACAACATAACACGCAAAGCGAGAGAGTGAAAGAGAGAGGAGAGAGAGAGAGAGAGAGAGAGAGAGAGAGAGAGAGAGAGAAAAGGGGAGAGAGAGGAGAGAGAGAGAGAGGAGAGAGACAGGGGAAGAGAAGACAAACCAGACATAACGACAAACGGACATAAAGAGATGAGCCTAAATTCATCAGCCTCCCAAGGGAGTCGTGCCGGCGGTTAAGGAGGCGAGATTTTATAGGCCTACTCTGTCAGTTATCCGGTTAAGGGAAGGGAGCTGCGAACGAGTCTCGGCTGGCTTGTAATTGTAAGGGAGGATGGGGGGGGAGGGGGGATAAGGAGGAGGAGGGGAGGGGGCGAGGGATGGGGAAGTTGGGTGAGGGGGAGAGGGATGGGGATATTGGGTGAGGGGAAGGGGGGATAAGGAGGAGGAGGTGAGGGGCGAGAGGGGGGAAGGGGAAGTTGGGTTTGAGGGGGAGGGGGAAGGGGGTATTGGGTGGGAGGGGAAGGGGGGATAAGGGAGGAGGAGGTGGGGGGAGGGAGGGGGGAATTGGGTGAGGGGGAGAGGAATGGGGATATTGGGTGAGGGGGAAAGGGGGGATAAGGGGAGGAGGTGAGGGGAGAGGGATGGGGGAATTGGGTGAGGGGGAGGAAGGGGATATTGGGTGAGGGGAAGGGGGGATAAGGAGGAGGAGGTGAGGGGAGAGGGATGGGGGAAGTTGGGTGAGGGGGGCGAGGGATGGGGAAGTTGGGTGAGGGGGAGAATGATAGGGAAATTGGATGAGGGAGAGAGGGATGGGGAAGTTGGGTGAGGGGAGAGGGGGAATGGGGGAAGGGAATTGGCGTGAAAGGGAAATGGGAGAGGAAAATAGGGTATGGGGAGAGAAGGGAGTCAGGGAAGGGATTTTGGATACGGGGGAGAGGGGAGAAGGGAGAAGAGAAAGGGAAATTCTTTCTCTCTCTCTCCCTCTCTCTCTCTCTCTCTCTCTCTCTCTCTCTCTCTCTCTCTCTCTCTCTCTTCTTCTTCTCAATCTCTCTCTCTCTCTCTCTTCTTTTCTCTCTCCCCCCCCTCCCCCCCCCCCTCCCTTCCCCCTTGTCCCTCAACACTCCCCCCTTCCCCTCCCTCCCCCCCTCTTCCAACCCCTTCCCTCCCCTTTTTCTCCTCCCTCCCCCCCCTCTCCCCTAATTAGCAAGATACCCCAAAATTGTGTCATATACTCACTCGTACACACACACAGAGGCGGGGACGGACCTGCCCTCCATCATTTCGTTATTGAATCTAGCGTTAATATAAGAGCCGGCCGGTTATATCGGGAGAGGGGGGAGGGGGGAGAGGGGGGAGAGAGGGGGGGAGGGAGGGAGAGAGAGAAAGAGAGAGAGAGAGAGAGAGAGAGGAGAGAGAGAGAGAGAGAGAGGAGAGGAGAGGGAGGAGAGAAGGGGGGGAGGAGGGGGGGAAAGAGAGAGAGAGAAAAAGAGAGAGAGAGAGACAGGGGGGTGGAGAGGGAGAGAGGGGGAAGGAGGGAGGGAGGGAGAGAGGGGTGAGGGAGGGAGGGAGAGAGAGGGATGGAGTGACAGGGAGAGAGAGAGAGGGAAATTCCCTATCTCCTTCCCTCCTCTCTCTATCTTTTTTTTTCTTTTTTTCTTTTTTTTTCTCTTTTTCTCACTCTTTCTCTCTCTTTCTCTCTCTTTCTCTCTTCTCCTCTTCCTCTGTATGTTTGTGTATGTGTATGTAAATGTGTATATGTATGGGTATGTGTATGTACCCGTGAACTGTTATATTATATACTGTATGAATACATGTATGCATACAAGTGAACAACACACGGTTTCCATTTCTATGTCTTTTCCTTCCTCCTTTCTCCTTCCCCTTTCGCCTCGTCCCCCTCCTCCCCCCTTTTTCCCCCATCTTTTCCCTCATTTCCCCCTCCCTCCCCTTCCCTCCTCCCCTTCACCCCCTTCTTCCTTTTTCCTCCACCTCCCCCGCTTCCTCTCCCTTTTTTCTCCCCCTCCCCTTTTTTCTCTCCCCTTCCTCTTCTCCTGCTCCACCTCCACCTCCTCCTCCTTCTCCCCTCTCCTCGTCTTCGTCTTTCTCTCTTCTTCTTCTTCTTCTTCTTCCAGCCAATTGACTCGCTGACTAAAAAAAGACGGACCCCTTTTGTTTATGCTCCCTTTCCCGGATCCTCCTTTCGCATGCTGGCAAGCGGAAAAGGGGGGGGGGGAGGGGAAGGGGAAGGGAAGGGGGAGGGAAGGGGGAGTAGAAAATTGAGGGAGAATGAGTTGGTTGAAGGGGAGGATGGAGGGGAATGGGGAGGGGAGGGGAACGGTTGGGGGATAGAGATGGAGAACGGGGATTGGGGAGGAAGAGGGAGAAGGGGAAGGGGATTGGGGAGGGAGAAGGGAAATGGGGAACGGGAGGGGAGGGAGAGAGTAAAGAGGAAGGGAAGGAGAAGGGAAAGACGATATTAGACTTTTGAGGGAGAACGAGGGGAGGCATGGGGAGGAGTAGGGATAAGGGAGGAGAATGGTACTACGAAAGGGAGAAATGGGGAGAAAGGGTGATTAACAGATAGTAGCATGAAGCAGAACGAGAGTAGTTATAGAGGGAAGGGGGAGGGGGGGTGTTGAGGGGGAGGAGAAGGGGGAGTTGTCGAAATTGGAAACAGGATCTCGATTCCGATTTTGTAAGTCGTAGGACGCTTGCCAGGACTTTTGTAGGGGGTTGGAAATTTGAGGAAAATGAGGGAGAAAAGGGAGGAAAATAAGGGAGAAAGGGGGAGGAAATGAGCGAAAAGGAGGGAGGAAGGGGAGGAAAGGAGGAACATGAGGGAGAATAAAGGGGAAACGAGGGAGAAAAGGAAATGAAGGAGAAAAAGGGAGGTAAATGAGGGAGAAAAAGGGAGGGAAGTGAGGGAGAAAAAGGAATGGGAGTAGAGTTCCAGGGAGTCGCAGACGAGGGGAGAAGGAATGGCATTTGAAGGGGTAATTTTCCCTGTATTTTGGCCTCCCTTCGCTGTCTCTTCGCCTGTCGTTCATGTCTCATTCCTTCGTTATTTAGTACGCAACGAGGGGAATAGGGGGAGGGAGGGAGGGAGGGGAAGGACTAGGGAATTATTTTTCTCTGGTTTTCATAAGATGGGCAGCCACGATCATGCAACACTGGAGATCATCGTAGTTTGAACTGCCCGTATTTTTGTGTTTGTTTGTTTGTTTATCGTTGCTTTTGTCGTTGGCGATGTTGGTTGTTATTAGTATTTCTAATTTTTATTGTTTGGGAGGTTGTTTATTAAGTGTTCTTGTTCAATTTGAGACCATATTGAATGTTGTTGCTGGATGTTATTTATGGAGATTGTTGTTGTTGTTGTTGTTAAAGGCTGTTTCGTTAGTGTTTGTTGTTTGCGTTGTTCATGGAGGCTGATTGCCAGCGTTTGCCTCTCTGCTGTTGCTTAGGGGGGCTTAGCAGCAGCTGGAACGGCCAAGCTGCAATGTGAAATCGCTTGAGGTCGAGGCAGCCGCTCGCGAGCAGCGCCAGATTCGTCTGTACTCTGAACTGTACGCCTCGTTGGTTAGCCCGTCCCTTCTTGCTCTTCCTTTCTTCCTCTGTTTCCTTTTCTTCTTATTTTTCTTCTTCCATTTCTTCTTCGTTTTCTTCAATTTCTTTTTTTTTTCTTCTTCTTCAACTTCAACTTCTTCTTCATCATCATCATCATCATCATCATCATCATCATCATCATCATCATCATCATCATCATCATCATCAATTATCATCAATCATCATCAATCATCTCCTTTCTCCTCCTCATTCTCCGCTTCCTCTTCTTCCCCTTCGTCTTCCTCTCCTTCCTCCTTCATCAATACCTCCCATTTCCCCTCTTCTTTTTCCTCTTCTTCCTCCTCCTCCTCCCTTTCCTCACCTCCCCTCACCGTGGCTCTAGTTACCCTCGGCATTCCTGCCAGGTTAGGGGAGGGGAGGGATGGGGAGGTGAGATGGGGAGGGAAGAAGAGAAAAAACAAGGAAGGGAAGTGAAGGGGAGGACGAGAAAACAGGGAATGGGAGAGGGAGGGTGTGCCTTCGGGCGGAAAGTCAGGCGGTAGGCGAAAGGAGAGAGAGAGAGAGAGGTGACGAGAGAGAGGGAGAAGAGAGGAGAGAAGCGAGAGAGCGAGAGAGCGAGAGAGCGAGAGAGCGAGAGAGGGTAGAGACGGGGAGAGAGAAAAGGAAAAGAGAGAGAGAGGAGAGAGAAGATGAGACGAGAGAGAGAGAGAGAGAGAGAGAGAGAAGAGAAAAGCGAGGGGAGACAGGAAGGAAGAGACAAGGAAGAGACAAGACAGAAGAGAGAAGAACAAGCGAAAACAGAAAAAGAGGAAAACGGAAGAAGAAAGGAGGAAAGAACAAGAAGAAAGACGAAGATAGGCAATCAAGCACATATTTTGAATCCAAAGAAAGGGAAAATCACTCAGAAGGAAGTAGACTGCGAGTCCGCGGGCGATGACGGGACAGAGGCACAGCGGGTCGGATGGGAATGTCGTGTTCAGGGAGAGGAGGGAGAGGGAGAGGAGGGAGAGGGAGAGGAGGAGTGAAGGGAGGGAGGGAGGGAGAGGAGAGGAAGGCAGGGAGGGAGGGAGAGGGAAAGGGAGGGAGGGAGGGAGAGGAGGGAAGGAGGGAGAGGAGGGCAGGGAGGGAGGGTGAGGAGGGCAGGGAAGATGAGGAGTGCAGGGAGGAACGGAGGGAGGGAGGGAGAGGGAGAGGAAGGCAGGGAGGGAGGGAGAGGAGGGAAGGAGGGAGAGGAAGGCAGGGAGGGAGGGAGAGGAGGGCGAGGAAAAGTGAGGAGGGAGGGAGGTCGAGTGGGCCTCCTGTAGAAGAGGCTTTGGAGGGCTGGAGATGGCGAGGATGGCGGGACAAGTGGAGCGAGGTCGAAGGGCAGCGAATGGCGAGTCAAGGGCGTGGAGAGAGGGTGGCGGAGGAGGAGGAAGAGGAAGAAGAGGAGGAGGAGGAAGAGGAAGAGGAAGAGGAGGAGGTGGAGGAGGAGGAGGAAGAGGAAGAGGAAGAGGAAGAGGAGGAGGTGGAGGAGGAGGAGGAGGAAGAGTAAGAGTAAGAAGAGGAGGAGGAAGAAGAGGAAGAGGAGGAGGAAGAAGAAGAAGAGGAGGAGGTGGAAGAGGAGGAGAAGGAGTGGGGGAGAGGGACGAGGGCAAGGGAGGAGGAGGAGGAAGAAGAGGAGGAGGAGAGAGAGGCCGCGGGAGAGGAAAAGAGAGGGTGAAAGAGAAGGGGAGCAGGAGAGAGGGAGAATGAGAGAAAAGTGAAAAATATACAGATACAGAAGAGAACAGCTTTTTTTTTTTTTCCTTTTCTATTTTAGGAAGGATTTAGGACTGCGAATGCGGCAGAGGCAATGAATCCTAAATGGTTGACGGATGGATGTAAATATTAACCTTGATGATGAAGACGAGGGTGACTAGTTAGTGCTGAAGGGTGTCGTAATTTATGGTGGGGGAACAGGAAAGGGAAAGGGGAGGGGAGAAAGGGTAAATAATGGGGAGGGAAGAAGGGAGAGGGAAGGGAGAAAGGGTAAATAATGGGGAGGGAAGAAGGGAGAGGGGAGGCGAGAAAGGGTAAATAATGGGGAGGGAAGAAGGGAGAGGGGAGGGAGAAAGGGTAAATAATGGGGAGGGAAGAAGGGAGAGGGGAGGGGAGAGAAGGGTAAATAATGGGGAGGAAGAAGGGAGAGGGGAGGCGAGAAAGGGTAAATAATGGGGAGGGAAGAAGGGAGAGGAGGGGAGGGAAAAA
>NC_051425.1:14138084-14145584 GCF_015228065.2 Penaeus monodon | reverse complement strand
ACACGCACACGCACACGCACACACACACTCACACTCACACACACTCACACAGACCGGCGTGCACATAAACACACGCACACATCACCGGGACAACGATAAAGGGACGAGTGTCAGCTGTAACTTTCTCTTTATTGTTTTCATTCAGAGATATTACGGGAATGTTTAGTCGTTTGTTTGCCTGTTTTTTGTGTGTGTTTGTTTTTTTTTTTTTTATTGAATGGATGGATGGAAAGGAGGGGGAGGAGGGTAGGGAAGGGCTGAAGGGGAATAAAGAGGGGGAGGGAAAGGGGAAGGGAAGGGGAGGGAGAAGGAGGGGGAGGAGGAGGAGGAGGAAGGAAAAGAAGAGGAGGAGGAAGAGGAAAAACAGGGATAGGACAGAGTGAGGAGGAAAGAAGAGGCTGAGGACAGGAAATACCAACCTCCTCCTTTCTTCTCGCTTTCTCTCTCATTCCTTCCCTCTCTCCTATCCTTTCCCCCTTCTCCATTCTCCTTTCTTCCTTCCCTCCCTCGCTCCCTTCTTCTCTGCTTTACCCCCCCCCCCCCCCGCGCCAAACAGGAGAGGAAGTATGTGAAGATTAGTTTTTTGTCGCTGTTCCCTTCCGCGGATCTCGGAGCAGACGGCCTCCTCCTCCTCCTTCTTTTTTCTTCTTTTTTTCTTCTTTTTCTTTTTCTCCTCCTCTTTTCCTCCCCCTTCTTCCTCCCCCTCCTCCTCCTCCTCCCCTCTTCCTCCTCCTCCTCCTCTTCCTCCTCCTCCTCCTTGTTCCGTGCTTTAAACTTCAAGACAAACTTCGGCTGTTTGGGGGATGTGCTTGCTTGGGCGGCTTTGTGGATAAGGAAGAGGGAGAGAGAGAGGAAGGACGGAAGGAAGGAAGGAAGGAAGGAGTGAGGGAGGGAGGGAAAAAAGGAAGGAAAAAAAGGGAAAGGGAAGGAGGGGGAGGGGGAAAATAAGGGGGAAAGGAAGAGAGGAGGGAAAAAAGAAAATTCCAGAAAAAGAGAAGAGAGAGGAGGGAAAGGGAAAGGAAGAGAGAGGAAGAAAAGGGGAAAAAAGAGAAAGTGGAGAGGAGGAAAAGAGAAAGAAGGGGGGGGGAAAGAGAGGAGAAAAAAAAAGAGAAAGAAAAGAGAGAGAGAAAGAAAAGAAAAAGAGGAGAGAAAGAGAGCGGATAGAGAGAGAGAGGCGCTTTGGCGTCGACTAAAAGATTCCCCTTTTTCTGGGCCCTTGCGTCTCGTGTGGGTTACGGAGTTGTTGAGCCTCGAGAGGGAAGGGGGTGGGGGTGGGAGATATGGAGGAATGGGTAGGGGGTGCGGGTGGGGGGCTAGGAGTACTGTATTACGGTTTCTGCGATTGTTAAATGCAAAAACGCATACAACACCGCACTCACGAAGGAGAGAAGGGGGAGGGAAGAGAGAGAGAGAAAGGGGAGAGAGGAGAGAGAGACAGAGAGAGAGTGGGGGGAGAGGGAAAAAGAGGGAGAGAGAGGAGAGGAAAGGGGGAGAGAGAGAGAGAGAGAGGAAAAGGGAGAGAGAGGGGGAGGGGAAAGGGGGACGAGAGAAAGAGAGGGGAAAGAGAGGGGGGGGAGAGAGGGAAGGAGGGGAGGAGATTAAAGAGGGGACCAAGGTATTCCAGAAACCCCCCCCCCCCCCCCCCCGAAAAAAAAAGGTAAAGGGGAAAAAAAAGGGGAAAAGAACGGAAAGGGTAAAAAAAAAAAGGTAACGGGGGTTTGGAGGGACCGGTTTCAAAACCCCCCCCCCCCCCCCCCCTCCCTCCTTGTTTTTTGTTTTTTTGTCTTCCTTTTTTTGGCCCCTTTTTTCCCCCCTTTCCTTTCTCTCCTTTTCCCTTTTCCTCCCCTTCGTCCCTCGTCCCCCGGGCCTTCTCTCCTCGCCTCCCCCCCCGCCTCTGCACCCCCTCCCCCTTTTTTTATTTATCCTCTTTTCTCTCTCCCTTCTCTCCCCTCTCTCTCTCTCTCCTCTCTCTCCTTCTTCTTTTCCCCCTCCTTCTCTCTCTCTCTCCTCTCCTCTCTCTCTCTCTTTCTTTCTCCCTCTCTCTTTCCTCCCCCTCCCTTTTCTCTCTCTCCTCTTTTCCCCCTTCTCTTCCCTTTTTGTTCCTCTCTCTTCTCTCCCCCCCCCCCCCCCCCCCCCTTCCTCCCCTCCTCCCCCTCCCCTCCCCTCCTCCTCCTCCTCCTCCCCCCTCCTCCTCCTCCTCCTCCCCCCCCTCCCCCCGGTTGAATGAAGATGATCCTCGGAGGGAAATCCTTTAGTTCAAGGCTTGCTTACCCGACAACAAAAGGACGGGCCGACCTTTGAAATGTTCCTACCAATTTTGGAACAATGGCATCGTCCATTCTCCTCCTCCTTTCCTCTTCTCTCCCTCTCTCCTTTCTCTCTCTTCTCTCTATTTTTTTCTTTCTGTTTTTTTTTTTTCCTGTTTTCGATTTTTTTCTTTCTCTCTTTCTCGTTTTCTATTCTTTCTCTCTTCGATGTTTTGTTCTCTTTCTGTCTTCGCCTTTTCTCTCTCCTCTTTGCTCCTTTTTTTCTTTCACTCTCTCTCTGTCTCTCTCTCTCTCTCTCTCTCTCTCTCTCTCTCTCTCTCTCTCTCTCTCTCTCTCTCTCTCTCTCTCTCTCTCTCTCTCTCTCTCTCTCTCTCTCTCTCGCTCTCTCGCTCTCTCGCTCTCTCTCTCTCTTTCACTCTCACTCTCACTTGTGTGACTGAACTGACCAGTTGTCTAACTAATTTACTGCCGCCTTTGACAGATAGACTGACTGACTGATTGACTTCCCTCACTTACTGACTGACTGGACCGTCATCCTCACTGACTGCCATATAGACTGTCAGCTATTTGTCTGGATTGACTGTATCCGATTGCATTGTTCCCGCACCTGACTACATGGCTTATTGTCCCCGGCTGCCTGGCTTTGCGAACGAGAGCACAGACAAAGGGAGAATAAAGGAGGGGGGAAAGGGGAACTTTTAAAATATTTTGGAAAAGGAAGCAGGTGCTGTAGGTTAACATCGTAGGTTAATTTAAGAGGAGAGGGGCTCGTTACGCAACACGCAGAAGGGAGGGGAATGGGTAACGAGGTAAGGAGAGAAGGGAGAGAAGGAGAAGGAGAGGGAAGGAGAAGCGGGGGAGAAGGAGTAGGAGAGGGAGGGAGGGAAGGAGGGAGGGGAGGAGGAAAGGGGAGAGAAAATGGGAGCAGGAGAGAAACGGGGGAAGAGGAAGGTGAGAAGGAGGAGGAGAGGGAGGTAGGAAGGGAGGAAGAAAGGGAGACAAAGAGAAAGATAGTGAGAGGAGAAAGAAGGGAGGGAGAGCAAGAGAAGAAGACACACAAGCAGACAGAATAAGAGTGTTGGAGGGAGGATTTTAAGATTTTTTCCCTCTTCCCATTTAATGGAGGAAAAGGGGTAAGGATTAAGGCAAGAAATGGAAATTGGCTCACTGTTGAGATAAGAAAGGAAGTGTGTGTCTTTGATTGTACGATTGGAGGCAGAGAGAGAGAGAGAGAGAGAGAGAGAGAGAGAGAGAGAGAGAGAGAGAGAGAGAGAGAGAGAGAGAGAGAGAGAGAGAGAGAGAGAGAGAGAGAGAGAGAGAGAGAGAGAGAGAGAATCAAAGCTAGAGGCAGAACCAGAGAACGGAGATAAAGGGAGAATAAGAATAAACAAGAATGTAAGAACGGGAAGAAAAAAGAGCAGAGAAGGAAAGAGAACAAGAAGCAGAAGCAGAAGCGAGCGACAAAGGGGTCCGCCACGGGCGCGCGACCTTCCCAAGGCCTTGTTTGAGGACTCGTTATCAGCCATCACGCCTCTCCTATTTATGACTTTCTCCCCTCTTCTCCTCTTCTCCTCTTCTACTCTTTTGTCATACTTCTTCCCTTGTTTTGCTCTTTGCTCTTTCCTCTTTCCTCTCTTGTAGAGTTATTCTCTTTTATCCCTTTTCCTCTTTCCTCTTTTAGCACACTTCCCTCTTCCCACTTCCTCCTCTCTTTCCATCTTTCCTCTCAGATTTACATCTTTCCTTCATTTTTGTCTTTCCTCTTTTATCAGATCCCTTCCCCTCTTCTCCCTTTTCCTCTTTCCTCTTTTATCACACTTCCCCCTCTTCGATTTGCTCTTTCCTTTTTTATCACACTTCCCCCTCTTCTCCTTCCCTTCTTTGATTTATTTACCTTATAAATAATTTACCATTATCTTATTTTCTTCATTTTTTCTTCATTTACTTCCTCTTCTTATCATTATTTTTTTTTCTCTCATTCTTTCACATTTTTCCCTCTTCCTTCTTTAATTATCCCTTTGTCCCATTTATTGTTATTTTTGTTTTTGTTACTATTATTATTTTTATTTCTTGGCATTATTATTGTTATTTTGACATTATTATCATTGTTGTTATTATGATTATTCATAGTATGAGGGTTATTGTTGTTATTGATGTTATTATTGTTATTATTATTGTTGTTGTTGTTGTAGTGGTGTTGGTGGTTGTAGTTGGTGTTAATTTCATTATTATTATATTATTATTATTATTATTATTATTATTATTATTGCTATTATTATTATTATTGCTATTATTATTATCATTATTGTTATTATTATTATTATTATTGATATTAACAGTATTATTAACGTTATTATTATTGTTGTAATACGCTTTCTGAATGTGAGAACCAAACTGAAATTCCAGCAGAGAAATCTCCAAAGCTCTTATCTCTAAACTTTCCTTATCTCTTGCAGGTACGCGGGAGCAGCCATTCGTCAATCTGGACGGTGCCATAGGTCAACGCTTAAGCACAAGGGTGAGAGACGCTGTTGAGTATTGTCTGTGAATTGGGGCATTTTCTGTCACTGTCATGTGGACGTTGCTCGGTCGTTTGTTTGGGAAGGTGTATAGTCCTGGGTTTCAGATATCTGTTGTTGTTGTTTTTTTTTCTCTCTCTGTCTGTATCTCTCTCTCTTTCTCTCTCTCTCTCTCTCTCTCTCTCTCTCTCTCTCTCTCTCTCTCTCTCTCTCTCTCTCTCTCTCTCTCTCTCTCTCTCTCTCTCTCTCTCTCTCTCTCTCTCTCTCTCAATTGTACCTCTCTCTTTCTCGAAGCAACAGGATTATGTTTTCATTTTCTTTGCAGTAAAGAAGATAAATCATTGGTATTGGTTGGAGAACGTAAGTTTTGTTTGTTTGCGTTTTGTTTTTGTGTGTGGTTGGATGTATGAGTGGGTATGGATGTAAGTATGTATTTGTGTGTATGTGTGTGAGTGTATGTGCAAGAAGGATGGAAGAATGAAGGCCTTAGAGAACGTTCCAAGCGCCCAAGGCTTTTGATGTTAGTTCCGGCATTCGGTCTCTCGTGTGTGTGTGTGTGTGTGTGTGTGTGTGTGTGTGTGTGCGTGTGCGTGTGCGTGGGTGTGTGTTTGTTTGTTTGGTTGTTTGGTTGTTTGTTTGTTTGTCTCACGAGGGCGGACACACAGACGAAAACGGAAGAGCAAAGAGAGAGAGAGAGAGAGAGAGAGAGAGAGAGAGAGAGAGAGAGAGAGAGAGAGAGAGAACGAAAGAGCGAGACTAAGAGAGAACGAAAGAGCGAGACGAAGAGAGAGAGAGAATGATACGTTGCTTCGCTGCATAGCCTACATGGTTTATATACATATCCTTATACACAGATATATAAAGATATGTATATGGATCCTTTTGATGGTTCGTTACACAGGAGATGGAGAGCTGTGCCGGAGGGAAGCGGGCGACACTCCAGGCGTTGAAAGGAGGGGTGGAGTGAAATGTAAGGGGGTGGGAGGGAGAGAACAGGGGGTAGAGGGAAGGGGGTGGGGGAAATGTAAGGGGGAGAGGGAGAGAGAAAGTGGGGGGAGAAGGTGTAGAGGGAAGATGTGAGGGGGAGAGGTAGAAAGAAATGAATAGAGGTGAAAAGGAAGAAAAGTGGGATGAGGGAAGGAAATGAAGGGAGAGAGGGAGAAAGAGAAGGGGGAAAGGGAGAAGGAGAAGGGGAAGGGGAGAGGGAGAAGGAGAAGGGAAGAGGGAGAAGGAGAAGGGGAAGGGGGAGAAAAAGAAGAGGGAGAGGGAGAAAGAAGGGGGTGAACAGAAGAAAGAGGCGGAAGGGAGAGAAAAAGGAGTAAGAGGGAAGGGGGTAGACGAAAAGAGGGAGAAAGGGGGAAAAAGGGTATTTAACAGTGGGGTAGAAGGGGGAGGAAGAAAGAGGAGAGAAGAAAAGAGAAGAGGGAGACAAGGAGAAAGGGAGAAGACAAGGGAGTGTAGGACGGCGTTGAGAGAGATCGAAGGGAGGAGTATCCACAGGGAGGAAGGGAGGGTTTAAAAAGCAGGAGGGGCCACAGGAAGAGAGGGGCGAGGATGATAATTGCTCTCAGGTATTTTGTATATGCCGCCGCCGCCCCCGTGTGTGTGTGTGTGTGTTATTAATAAACGGCGTAATAATGCGAGGAAAGTGCCTGGCTTTGATCCCCAGGTCACACGCGCGCTGCATAAAGTATGCCCGGCCTCTTTCGGTGCCGCTCGCCCGCCTCTTGCACTCTCCCCTTCTTCTCCTCTTCCCTTCTTCACCTCTCCCCTTCTTTTCCTCCCCCCTTCTCCTCTTCCCTTCTTCTCCTCTCCCCTTCTCCTCTTCCCTTATTCTCTTCTCTCTGTCCTCCCCCTTTCTCATTCCTTCTCTCCGCCCCATATCTATCCTTCCCTCTTACCTCCACTTTCCCTCATGAGAGAGAGAAAGAAAGAAAGAAAGAAAGAAAGAAAGAAAGAAAGAAAGAAAGAAAGAGAAGCACAAGATGAGAGGCGATATAGAGATACGGCAGGCGAACAGTGGAACAAGGCAAAGGGTGAATTAGAAACGCCGATATATGTGTGTGTTCTAATATGCACGTCGGCGGCCTGAAGTCTCCCTATATCCCTTTATGATCTCGATCCTCTTTCTTGAGATATTCCGTGGTGAGGGAGGGAAGGAGGGAGGGAGGGAAGAGATCGTGGGAGAAAGAGAGAAAGACACTGACACAGACATAGGCGCAGGAACAGATACAGATACAGACACAGGCACAGACAGACAGGCGGGCAGGCAGGCAGGCAGGCAGGCAGGCAGGCAGGCAGGCAGGCAGGCAGGCAGGCAGATAGGCAGACAGGCAGATAGGCAGACAGGCAGACAGGCAGACAGGCAGACAGACACACACACACACACACACACACACACACACACACACACACACACACACACACACACACACACACACACACACACACACACACACACACACAGAGGCGAAGACGAAACGACTAGCCAGGACTCCGCGAGAGGTTCTCCGGCCCGGCAAAGTCCTTCTGTTTCTCCATTATGCAGCGTCCCCGGCGAGCGTATGCTGTGGCTTCCCCGGAGTGTACATTGTGGATGAGTCACGAAATGTCATCATCGTGTGTGTATGTGGAGAAAGGAGGGGGTTGGGGGGGTTAAGGAGGAGGGAAGGGTGGGATAAAGGGAGAAAGGGGGGGGGGGTAGGGGGCGATGG